>NW_024714177.1:11350654-11365409 GCF_018991925.1 Homarus americanus
GTCTTCTGTATATTACTGTCGTGTGTGTGCGTGTATGACTGTCTTGTTGAGTATATGACTGTCACATGAAGGATCTGGTGGTTGAAGGACGTGAGGACCTGGTGGTGAAGGATGTGAGGGATCTGGTGGTTGAAGGACGGTGAAGGATCTGGTTGAAGGATGGAGGGATCTGGTGGTTGAAGGACGAGGATCTGGTGTTGAAGGACGTGGAGGATCTGTGGTTGAAGGATGTGAGGGATCTGGTGGTTGAAGGATGTGAGGATCTGGTGTTGAAGGATGTGAGGAATTTGGTGGTTGAAGGGACGTGGAGGATCTGGTTGAAGGATGTGAGGATCTGGTGGTTGAAGGACGTGAGGATCTGGTGTTGAAGGACGTGAAGGATCTGGTGGTTGAAGGATGTGAGGATCTGGTGGTTGAAGGATGAGGATCTGGTAGTGAAGGACGTGAAGGATCTTGTGGTTGAAGGACGTGAGGAATCTGGTGGTTGAAGGACGAGAATCTGGTGGTTGAAGGACGTGAAGGATCTGGGGTTGAATGAGAGGATCTGGTGGTTGAAGGACGTGAGGGATCTGGGTGTTGAAGGACGTGAGGAATCTGGTGGTTGAAGGACGAAGGATCTGGTGATTGAAGGATGTGAGGGATCTGGTGAGTTGAAGGACGTGGAGATCTGGTGGTTGAAGGATGAGAATCTGGTGGTTGAAGGACGTGAAGGATCTGGTGGTTGAAGGACGTGAAGCTTGGTTGAAGGACGTGGAGGATCTGGTGGTTGAAGGATGTGAGGATCTGGTGGTTGAAGGATGTGAGGAATCTGGTGGTTGAAGGACGGAGGCACCGTGGTTGAAGGACGAAGGATCTGATGGAAGGATGGAGGATCTGGTGGTTGAAGGATGTGAGGAATCGTGGTTGAAGGACGAAGAATTGGTGGTTGAAGGACGAAGGATCTGGTGGTTGAAGGACGTGAGGCACCTGGTGGTTGAAGGACGTGAAGGATCTGGTGGTTGAAGGATGTGAGGATCTAGTGGTTGAAGGATGAGAATCCGGTGGTTGAAGGATGTGGAGGATCTGTACAAAGGACTGAGGGATCTGGTGGTTGAAGGACGTGAGGGATCTGGTGGTTGAAGGGATGAGGGATCTGGTGGTTGAAGGACGTGGGGATCTGGTGGTTTAGGATTTGAGGGATCTGGTGGTTGAAGGACGTAAGATCTGGTGGCTAAAGGACGTGAGGGATCTGGTGGTTGAAGGACGGAGGGGATCTGGTGGTTGAAGGATGTGAGGGATTCTGGTTGAAGGACGAGGGATCTGGTGGTTTAAGGATTTGAGGATCTGGTAGTTGGAGGACGAGGATCTGGTGGTTAAGGATTTGAGGATCTGTAGTTGAAGGACGAGGGATCTGGTGGTTGAAGGACGTGAAGGATCTGGTGGTTGAAGGACGAGGATCTGGTGGTTGAAGGACGTGAGGATCTGGTGGTTTAAGGATTTGAGATCTGGTGGTTGAAGGACGAGGATCTGGTGGTTGAAGGACGAGGGATCTGGTGGTTGAAGGATGGAGGGATCTGGTGGTTGAAGGACGTGAGATCTGGTGGTTGAAGGACGGAGGATCTGGTGGTTGAAGGACGGAGATCTGGTGGTTGAAGGATGAGGATCTGGTGGTTGAAGGACGTGAGGGATCTGGTGGTTTAAGGATTTGAGGGATCTGGTGGTTGAAGGACGTGAGGGATCTGGTGGTTGAAGGACGTGAGGGATCTGGTGGTTGAAGGATGTGAGGGATCCGGTGGTTGAAGGACGGATTGGTGGTTGAAGGATAGGACTGGTGTTGAAGGAATGAGGGATCTGGTGGTTGAAGGACGTGGAGGATCTGGTGGTTGAAGGACGTGAGGGATCTGTGGTTGAAGGACGGAGGGATCTGGTAGGACGAAGGATCTGGTGGTTGAAGGACGAGGGATCTGGTGGTTGAAGGACGAAGGATCTGGTGGTTGAAGGACGTGAGGGATCTGGTGGTTGAAGGACGTGAGGATCTGGTGGTTGAAGGACGGAGGGACTGGTGGTTGAAGGACGAGGATCTGGTGGTTTAAGGATGAGGGATCTGGTGGTTGAAGGACGTGAGGGATCTGGTGGTTTAAGGACTTGAGGGATCTGGTGGTTGAAGGACGTGAGGGATCTGGTGTTGAAGGATGAGGATCTGGTGGTTGAAGGACGTGAGGGATCTGGTGGTTGAAGGGATGTGGAGGATCTGGTGTTGAAGGATGGAGGATCTGTGTTGAAGGACGAGGATCTGGTGGTTGAAGGACGTGAGGGATCTGGTGGTTGATTTGAGGATCTGGTGGTTGAAGGACGTGAGGGATCTGTGGGTTGAAGGACGAAGGATCTGGTGGTTGAAGGACGTGGAGGATCTGGTGGTTGAAGGATGAGGATCTGGTGGTTTGGGATGTGAGGGATCTGTAGTTGAAGGACGAGGGATCTGGTGGTTGAAGGACTGAGGGATCTGTGGTTGAAGGATGGAGGATCTGGTGGTTGAAGGACGGAGGGATCTGGTGGTTTAAGGATGAGGGATCTGGTGGTTGAAGGACGTGAGGGATCTGGTGGTTAAGGACGAGGGATCTGGTGGTTGAAGGACGAAGGATCTGGTGGTTTAAGGATGTGAGGGATCTGGTGGTTGGGGGACGAAGGATCTGGTGGCTAAAGGACGTGAGGGATCGGTGGTTTAAGGACGTGAGGGATCTGTGGTTGAAGGATGAGGGATCTGTGGTTGAAGGATGTGAGGGATCTGGTGGTTGAAGGACGGGAGGATCTGGTGGTTGAAGGATGAGGACTGGTTGAAGGATGAGGGGATCTGGTGGTTGAAGGACGTGAAGTATCTGGTAGAAGGACTTGATGGATCTGGTGGTTGAAGGACGTGAGGGATCTGTGGTTGTGAGGAGGATCTGGTGTTGAAGGATGAGAATCTGGTTTGAAGGATGTGAGGGATCTGGTGGTTGAAGGATGTGAGGGATCTGGTGGTTGAGGGACGTGAAGGATCTGGTGCTTCAAGGATGTGAGGGATTTGGTGGTTGAAGGATGTGAGGAATGTGGTGGTTGAAAGACGTGGAGGATCTGGTGGTTGAAGGACGTGAGGGATCTGGTGGTTGAAGGATGTGAGGAATCTGGTGGTTGAAGGACGTGAAGGATAAGTTGGTTGAAGGACGTGAAGGATCTGATGGTTGAAGGATGTGAAGGATCTGGTGGTTGAAGGATGTGAGGAATTTGGTGGTTGAAGGACGTGAAGGATCTGGTGGTTCAAGGACGTGAGGGATCTGGTGGTTGAAGGACGTGAAGGATCTGGTGGTTGAAGGATGTGAGGGATCTGGTGGTTGAAGGATGAGGGAGCAGGGTTGAAGGACGAAGGATCTGGTGGTTAAAGGATGGGAGGGAGCTGGTGGTTGAAGGGATGTGGATGGATCTGGTGGTTGAAGGATGTGAGGATCTGTGGTTGAAGGATGTGAGGGATCTGCAGGGTTGAAGGATGTGAGGAATTTGTGGTTGACGGATTGCAGAATCTGGTGGTTGGGCTGACGTGAAGGATCTGGTGGGTTGGGTTGGGATGTGAGGGATCTGGTAGTTGGGCGACGTGAGGGATCTGGTGTTGAAGGACGTGAAGGATCTGGTGGTTGAAGGATGTGAGGATCTGTGGTTGGGTTGATGGAGGATCTGTGGTTGGGCTGGCGTACACCAGGTGGTTGAAGGATGAGGGATCTGGTAGTTGAAGGACGAGGGATCTGGAAGTTGAAGGACGTGAAGGATCTGGTGGTTGAAGGATGTGAGGATCTGGTGGCGAAGGATGAGGGATCTGCGGTTGAAGGATGGAGAAATCTGTGTTTGATGAAGAAGGATCTGGTGGTTTAAGAATTCTTCTGGGGGATCTGGTGGTTGAAGGATGTGAGGGATCTGGTGGTTGAAGGATGTGAAGGATCTGGTGGTTGAAGGACGTGAGGGATCTGGTGGTTGAAGGACGTGAGGGATCTGGTGGTTGAAGGACGTGAATGATCTGGTGGTTGAAGGATGTGAAGGATCTGGTGGTTGAAGGACGTGAGGGATCTGGTGGCTGAAGGACGTGAAGGATCTGGTGGTTGAAGGATGTGAGGGATCTGGTGGTTGAAGGATGTGAGGAATTTGGTGGTTGAAGGACGTGAAGGATCTGGTGGTTGAAGGATGTGAGGGATCTGGTGGTTGAAGGATGTGAGGGATCTGGTGGTTGAGGGACGTGAAGGATCTGGTGCTTCAAGGATGTGAGGGATTTGGTGGTTGAAGGATGTGAGGAATGTGGTGGTTGAAAGACGTGGAGGATCTGGTGGTTGAAGGACGTGAGGGATCTGGTGGTTGAAGGATGTGAGGAATCTGGTGGTTGAAGGACGTGAAGGATAAGTTGGTTGAAGGACGTGAAGGATCTGATGGTTGAAGGATGTGAAGGATCTGGTGGTTGAAGGATGTGAGGAATTTGGTGGTTGAAGGACGTGAAGGATCTGGTGGTTCAAGGACGTGAGGGATCTGGTGGTTGAAGGACGTGAAGGATCTGGTGGTTGAAGGATGTGAGGGATCTGATCATAGTCGTAGGTGTTATAATCATGGTCGTGGTTGTTCTAATCATTGTCTTGGTTTTTATAATCCTGGTCGTGGTTTTTATAATCATGGTCGTGGTTATGATCATGGTCGTGGTTGTTATAATCATAGTCGTGGTTGTTATAATCATGGTCGTGGTTATGATCATGGTCGTGGTTGTTATAATCATAGTCGTGGTTGTTTTAATCATAGTCGTGGTTGTTATAATCATGGTCGTGGTTTTTATAATCATGGTCGTGGTTATGACTGGTCGTGGTTGTTATAATCATAGTCGTGGTTGTTATAATCATGGTCGTGGTTGTTATAATCATATTCGTGGTTGTTATAATCATGGTCGTGGTTGTTAAAATCATGGTCGTGGTTGTTATGATTATGGTTGTGGTTGTTATGATTATGGTTGTGGTTGTTATAATCATGGTCGTAGTTGTTATAATCATGGTTATGGTTGTTATAATCATAGTCGTGGTTGTTATGATAATGGTCGTGGTTCTTATAATCATGGACGTGGTTTTTATATTCATTGTCGTGGTTATAATCATTGTCGTGGTTGTTATAATCATAGTCGTGGTTGTTATGATAATGGTCGTGGTTCTTATAATCATGGACGTGGTTTTTATATTCATTGTCGTGGTTATAATCATTGTCGTGGTTATGATCATGGTCGTGGTTGATATAATCATGGTTATGGTTGTTATAATCATGGTCGTGGTTGTTATGATCATAGTAGTAGGTGTTATAATCATGGTCGTGGTTGTTTTTTCATGGTCGTGGTTATGATCATAGTCGTAGGTGTTATTAATCATAGTTGTGGTTGTTATAATCATGGTCGTAGTTGTTATATTCATGGTCGTGGTTGTTATAATCATAGTCGTGGTTGTTATAATCATAGTCGTGGTTGTTATAATCATGGTCGTGGTCGTGATACTTACAGTATCTAATTATACTATAGGAAGGAATAGAATAAAGGTTAGAATAATTAGTTAAAGAAATATTCGCCATAAGGAGAGAAATAAGTACACACTGTAGCCTCGTAAGGTCCGAAAATGCTCTGGTAAAGTTGAAACTGCGCTTCCAAACGCATGATAAAACTCAGCTCCCCTCCCACCTGTTACCTCTAACTATTGTCTGTTTCCCCTTCTTTCTTCTATTTACTCACCTTCCTTTCTTTACTAATCCAAACAACATTAAAAAAAAGTAGGCTAAGAGAAAAAGTGGGGGGAGGAGGAGGGGGCCGTACGATAACTGCAATCGTCCGGCCGGCTGACAGTGTACAGCGACATCAGTTGCCAGCGTAAATAAAATTGTTAATTAATGCGTTCCTAAAGAAACCATCGATATTGGACCAGGTTTGTTCACTCTACGATTTTTTTGCGATTTTTCCACTAAGTTTGATGAAAAACGATTGTGCCGTTTCGCCTGCCCAGAACAGATACACGCACGCCTAGTGCTATAGTATATTAGATTCCTATTAATTCCTCTTCTCCTCCTCCTCTTCCTTCTACCCATGCCTTCACCTCTTTATCCAGTCTTATCATGTCATGTGTCCCATTTCTCCTTTCTCATAAAACCCATTTTCCCCTTCCCCAAGCTCCTCTTCCCATAAAACCCATAACTCCCCCATCCTAAACCCATCACCTCCCCTTCCCCAAGCTCCTCTTCCCTTATACCCATAACTCCCCCATCCTAAACCCATCACCTTCCCCAAGCTCCTTCTTCCCATAAAACCCTATAACTCCCCATCCTAAACCCATCACCTCCCTTCCCCAAGCTCCTCTTCCCATAAAACCCATAACTCCCCCATCCTAAACCCATCACCTCCCTTCCCAAGCTCCTCTTCCCATAAAACCCATAACTCCCCATCCTAAACCCATCACCTCCTTCCCCAAGCTCCTCTTCCCTTATACCCTTAACTCCCCCATCCTAAACCCATCACCTCCCCTTCCCCAAGCTCCCTCTTCCCATAAAACCGATAACTAAACCCATCATCCTAAACCCATCACCTCCTTCCCCAAGCTCCTCTTCCCATAAAACCCATAACTCCCCATCCTAAACCCATCACCTCCTTCCCCCCTCTTCCCATAAAACCCAAGCTCCCATCCTAAACCCATCCTTCCCAATCCATAAACCCATCTCTAAACCCATCACCTCCCTTCCCCAAGCTCCCTTCCCATAAAACCCATAACTCCCCCATCCTAAACCCATCACCTCCCTTCCCCAAGCTCTCTTCCCCTTAACCCATAACTCCCATCCTAAACCCATCACCTCCCCTTCCCCAAGCTCCTCTTCCCATAAACCCATAACTCCCCATCCTAACCCACCCATCACCCCTTCCCAAGCTCCTCTTCCCATAAAACCCATAACTCCCCATCCTAAACCCATCACCTCCCCTTCCCAGCTCCTCTTCCTTATACCCATAACTCCCCCATCCTAAACCCATCACCTCCTTCCCCAAGCTCCTCTTCCCATCCTCCAAACCCCCATCCTAAACCCATCACCCTTCCCCAGCTCCTCTTCCCTTGCCCATAACTCCCATCCTAAACCCATCACCTCCCCTTCCCCAAGCTCCCTTCCCAAAACCCATAACTCCCCATCCTAAACCCATCACCTCCTCCCCTTCCCCAAGCTCCTCTTCCCATAAAACCCATAACCCCCCATCCTAAACCCATCACCTCCCCTTCAAGCTCCTCTTCCCATGAAACCCATAACTCCCCCCCATCCTAAACCCATCACCTCCCTTCCCCAAGCTCCTCTTCCATAAACCCATAGCTTCCCCATCCTAAGCCCATCACCGCCCCTTATCATATACCCTTAACTCCCCCATCCTAAACCTATCACCCCCTTCCCCCAAGCCTCCTATCTATCCCCTTAGCTCCTCTTCCCATAAACCCTCTCCCCCATCCTAAACCCATCACCTCCTTCAGCTCTTTCCCCATCCTAAACCCATCACCCTTCCCCAAGCTCCTCTTCCCCAAAACCCTGCTAACCCCCATCCTAAACCCATCACCTCCCCTTCCCCCAAGCTCCTCTTCCCATAAACCCATAACTCCCCCCCATCCTAAACCCATCACCTCCCCTTCCCCAAGCTCCTCTTCCCATAAACCCATAACTCCCCATCCTAAACCTATCCTCCCTTCCCCAAGCTCCTCTTCCCTTATACCCATAACTCCCCCCATCCTAAACCCATCACCTCCCCTTCCCCAAGCTCCCCATAAAACCCATCTCCCATCTAAACCCCATCACCTCCCTTCCCCAAGCTCCTCTTCCCATGCCTTAACCATCCTAAACCCATCACCCTTGCCCCCTTCATCCTCCCCCTTGCCTCTTCCATGCACCACCTCCCTTCCCAAGCTCCCCCATCTAACTCCCCATCCTGATCACCTCCTTCCCCAAGCCTCTTCCCCCTATCCCTTCACCGCCCTTATCATATACCCATAACTCCCCATCCCTAAACCCATCACCTCCCTTCCCCAAGCTCCTCTTCCTTATACCCATAACTCCCCATCCTAAACCTATCACCTTCCCCAAGCTCCTCTTCCTTATACCCATACTCCCCCATCCTAAACCCATCACCCTTCCCCAAGCTCCTCTCTTCCCATAACCCATAACTCCCCATCCTAAACCCATCACCTCCCCTTCCCCCAAGCTCCTCTTCCCTTATACCCATAACTCCATCCTAAACCATCACCAGCTCCTTCCCACCCTGCTTCCCCAAGCCTCTTCCCTTCCTTATACCCTTCCCCAAGCTTCCTTATCATAACTCCCCCATCCTAAACCTATCACCTCCCTTCCCCAAGCTCTTCCCTTATACCCATAACTCCCCATCCTAAACCTATCACCTCCCCTTCCCCAAGCTCTCTTCCTTATACCCTGCTCCCCATCCTAAAATCCCTCCCTTCCCCAAGCTCCTCTTCTATATAACCCATAACTCCCCATCTAAACCCATACCTCTCCCTTCCCCAGAACCCCAATCTTCCCATCCTAAACCCATACCCATGTCATCCTACTCCCCTTCCCCGTCCTAAACCTATCACCTCCCTTCCCCAAGCTCCCCAAGCTCTCCTATACCCATAACTCCCCATTAAACCCCTTCCCCAAAGCTCCTCTTCCTAAACCCCATCTCCTATAGCTCCTCTTCCCTTATACCCATAACTTATCCTAAACCTATCACCTCTTCTCTTCCCACCCATACCCATCCTAAGCCCATCCCTTATCATAATACCCTAAATCCTAAACCTATCACAAGCTCCTTCCTTATACCCATAACTCCCCTATCCCAAAGCCCATCCTAAGCCCATCACCTCCCCTTCCTCAGACTCCTCTTTACCAATAATAATAGTAATAATGATAATAATAATAATAATAATAATAATAATAATAATAATAATAATAATAATAATAATAATAATAATAATAAAAGAAACAAATGCATCAAAGATCTCGATCTGGTGACCATATACAGTACACACTGAGTATCGCATCCAGAACGTAACCAAAGTAGTTTCTGCATATCATCAGTTAAGATAATCAATATATACTAATAGTTACAGGGGTTGGCAAACTCTGACGCTGTTTACCAAGTTCTTGTGCGTTTCTGAAAAACCATCACATCCACGTGTGTGTGTGTGTGTGTGTGTGTGTGTAGACAATATTATGCAAACATTATCTATATGAAAATTGTACCATTGTTGTTCCATTGATTGTTGTAATATAGGTTGTGCTATTGCATGTTGTATTATTGTACCATTGTTTTAGGTTCGTTGTACCATTCTCTGTTGTACCATTCTTTCAGTACCACGATATATATCATGGTTAAATGAACACTGATGAAACACAAGAGGTTCATCAGTAGATCATCCTATATTCAGGAACACAACGGCATTGTTCATCACTAACATCTGAATAACTTATGAACTCTACCAACACACACTACTACTACTACTACTTTGCTCTCACTCGGAATCGAGTATCACGATCATCCAACTATGGTAAAATTATATGGGTTATTAGGGATTAGGGTGTGTCATAGGAGGGAAGATCAGCTAAAACTAATGGCCCATCACTTTTTTGGTAGATTTTAGTGTATATAAACAGAAAATAATTTCAGTTTCAATATTTTGCAACCTTTTGCTAGGTAAGTTTTAGCGTGAAATTTATCGAAAATCTAACGTACAGCTGCATTAGTGCATTACAATTAAATAGTGAACATTGCTTTCTGACTTCATTCTTTAACAACCCAACTAACAATATTTTTTCTGTTTCAGATTCTGATGCATTTATAAGTTGATAATATTTGCGATGGCTGCTTGTGTCAGGACGAGGAACCAAAAATCCAGCCATCTCAGTCACTATCTTGGGTCTGGGAGAGAGCTCCTGAAGTCGGAGTTGCCTACATTGAGAGATGCTTTGAGATACGTTGTTTTAATCAGGCAAATCGGTGAAAAGAACCAAAGAACTTACACAAACAAAGACATTGCCAGTGATATGACCAAAGCTGTCTTGGCACAGTACACTCTGGCTAACGCTCAGTTCAAGCCTCCAGTCATAACAAGTCAGAAAAAGATTAGTGAGAGACTGCTAGCCAGTTGGGAAAAGGCAAGAGATATCTCTCTTGGGAGAGGAAAACTTGCAGTTAAGGACAGCTTTGCCAAGCAACTGGACCAGTTGTTTAAAACATAATTACTTGCAAGTGCCCAATTGTTCTCTGTCCTGAGTTTGGATGCGATCGTGACACCTGTAAATCCGGGGCCCATCTCCTGTATTTGCAAAGCGTGAACTGAAGATTCCTGTGATCGAACTGGCATTTGTCAAAAGCACAGAGAGAGAAGACTGGCAGTATAGGGGCTCTCATGATTTCTAGCCAAGATATTCCGGAGTCCAAGAGACAGGAAGCTTCCTAGAGAGACAGAAGAGGAGAAGAGTTGCCGAGGAAAAGAGACTTGAGAAGGCCCAGGGTAAGGTAAAAAAGGCCGATGATTGGAGTCAAGCTGATTCAGAGTTTAATGACTTCCCCATGGCTGATCCGAGTGCTGACCAGGAGAATGGTGACTTTGTCCCTAACCCAGAAAATAATGATCCCCAACCTTCCAGGCATAAGATTCGAAATAGGAAAGATATCCCGAGAATAGCTCTGGCCAGCATGCGACACCACACTGGTCTCAGAGAAACTGCAGAGATAGCAACAGCTGCCTGGACTGACGGTGGTTTGATAACACCTGATGATGTTCACCTGGTGATAGATCATAACAAAGTAAGGAGAGCTCAGGAGAAACTTGTCAGTAACCTAGAAGAGGAGTTTGATAAGGGGATAAGAAAATGGAATCAATTGTTTGTTCTTTGATGGGAAGGGATGACACTAAAGTGTTCATAGAGGATTCAAGGAATTCTGACAAGTTGTTCCTGCCATGGTGAAGGAGGAACACTACTCCTGCTGCAGTGAACCAGGAGGGGAAGTATTTGTGGCATTTCACTCCAGAGAAAAGATGACATCAGGAAACCAGCTGAGATAGTGGCAGATAACATTGTGAACTGGCTCCAGAGAGAGAGAGAACGTAGACCAGACCCTGCAGGCCATTGGAGGGACAGCACCAACTTCCTGAACACAGGGTGGCAGGGGGGGGTCATACAGTGGATTGAGCGGAAGGTGGGAGGAAGCTGGTCTGGATTGTTTGTGACCTCCACACCAACGAGTTGCCACTCAGACATCTGATCCAGGAGCTGGATGGCAAGACTCTTTCAAACAACAGATGGTCTGGTCCTCTTGGCAAGATGCTGGACTCTGCCACTGAGCTAGAAATAAATCCGAGCTTTGAAAAATCACAGTTGGCCCTCCACTCGTTGAGCTTGCACATACTGTCATTGACGACCTGAGTACTGACCAGTACTATGGTTACATGATTTGCAGTGCCATCAAAACTGGGGTCATGCCTGATAGACTTGCTTACCTGCAGATAGATCCAGTCTCACATTCTAGGTGGCTCACAACGGCTCTCAGGTTCTGCAGAATTTGGGTCGCTCATCATAAACTGAAAGGGACAGCTTCACAACCTGAGACTTATTGTCAATTCATCGTGAGTGTCTACTTGCCAAATTGGTTCAACACCAAGGTCAAGTCATCGTTCTCCGAAGGTCCAGGGCATGTTCTCTTCCAGCAGCTCCTGAGGAGTCAGCCAAGGAAGGTTGTTCAGATTGTGGAGCAGACTGTGAGGAGATCTTCCTGGTATGCTCATCCGAAGGCAGTTCTGCAGACAATGCTCTGCAGTAAGGATGAGGAGGAGAGAAGAGTGGCAGTCAAAAGATCTTGGATATGAGACTTATGAGAGGATCTGGGCATGACGAATCAGTTGGTGACGATTCCTTCAGGGTCAGGAAGACTCCTGAAGTCAATCTAGGTGCCAAGACCCTCACTGATCTCATAGATCTGGATAACATCCAGGCTGGCAGTGAGCCCCCTCTTACCTGCAGCCTCACCAATGTTCAAGTCAGAGCTTTCCTGGACAACCCCATGCATGTCCCTGCCTGGCCCTCGCACACCCAGAGTATAGAGCGTTGTGTACAGCAAGTGAGTGAGGCCAGCAGTCACGTGTACAGCCAGGAGAGGAGGGAAGGCTACATCCGAGCTCAGGTGGTCAGCAGGGAGGTGATGAGTAGAAACAGAAGCAAGAAAGACATGTTCTCTATGGTGTGCAGCAACACCGGGTCGTAGTAGTAAAACCGGTTTTTGTATTTGATGATTTTGTTTTCTAAAGGAATATTAAATTTGATAAATGTGTCATGATCATTCGTTTCACTATTCTGGATCATTTTCATCCTAATAAATTAACCTGATACATTTACTTAACTTTAAATAAGCTATTTAGTGGTGTTGGTAAAAGGGTGGGAATACTGAATTTTCATAAGATTTCAAGTTAAAATTTACCTAGCAAAAAATGAAAACTTTTCAAATCTGAAGATATCACATGATTCTGCACATAGAACTACATCATTAATACCATGGAACGATTATTCAAACTCAAAAAAAAAAATTCGCCTCCGTATGACACACCCTAATAGGGATGTCACCTAGGTTAGTGAGTTTTGAGGTGACTAAAGAGACCGATTCGGGAACGGCAGCGTCGTCCACATTCGTTGCACATGTGGAGGGTTCCATCTACTGTGGGAGGGGCGGTGGCAGCGTCTTTCCGACGTTGGCGTTTATCTGCCTCGGTATGAAGTCGGGCTAACTCGAAAGTATTGACACCTTCCCGTGTGGTGCTCAAGCTTTGTGGGGATGTGAAACCTCTATCTAACGGATTACTTACAAAGATAAATCCGTTATATGGAGGTATCACTTTGAGGTAAGGAAAACCATTAATAACAGGTTATATTAATTACCTGTTTGTATGACAGTACAATACAGTACAGTAAAGTCAGATATAATAACAGTGACCAAGTTTAATTAGAAAACAAAAAACAAAGGTCAAAGTTCAAATAATGCAGGTAAATCACTGAGCAAAATTAGCAAGAGATTAAGGTCAGAGATCATCAAAATATAACTTGATTTCTGGTCAAAGTTCATAGTTGTGCCGTGAGAATAAAACCAATAAAAACAATTAATAAACCAGTACTCGCTCTTTAATATAAAATGATATAAAACTAACTTATATTATTATGATTCTTTTTAACCCAATACTTAAGTAAAATCATTGTCATCTATATCACCCCTTATACTTTGATCCAGTTCAGTGTGTCTGTGGTAATCTGTCCAGCAGCTCTGTCTCCACGTGAAACTATGCTCTTGGCTCAGGTAGTTTAGGGGTTATTGTCGTCAAACTTGGCCTCGTAGGAAGTTGGTGGTTCCTGGCTGCTGCTTATAAGGGGGTGTGTGGTGACGATAATATGATGCAAGATTACAGGTGGTTTGATAAATTGGATCGTACGCCAGCCAGGTTGCTATCGTCATCGTGTTGTGAAGAGGAGGGGGGTCATATAAAACTATCGTACAGCATATAAACAAGTCTTGGAATGCATTTAGAAGATGCTAGATAAAAAGACTGTCCGTGTTAGTCTTAGTGTTAAATCTACTGTAAGTTATCTTTAACTCAACACAGATTATATTTGTTTCTGAGTTTGTAGATCTGTGGCTCTGAAACTTTTTTATCCTGAGGGGAAGCAGTAGGTACATATATCTGCACTCTAAACTCACATTAACTTAAACCCATAACAGACCAACTTAACCTGGGAAAAAGACATACTCAAATAATATAATGTATCAGAGGTACAGTACACTTTATAACGAACTATTTATGAATAGGAAAATCATGCCTGAAATTTGTGTTTTTCTCAAAGGTTCGTACATCAGATTTTCATCAAAAGACGTGAAAAGCATTTAGCCGAGACAAATAAGTTAGGGAGAAAAATGAGTCGAAATGCACTGATACTCGACTAGAATGAGATAAAACTTTCTTGTCATGAGGTGAAAAACTCTACTACCGAATCTCTGAAAATCCTGACCAATTAATTACTTCTTCCTGACCCCAATATATATTTATTTTCAGGGATAATTACTTGTATACAGTAACTTGGCTGGCAGAAGCGTAGGTCAGGCAGCTGGTCTAGGCGCTAAGTTCTGGGAAAAGTTGATGTTTGCCTCCATTGATTTATATTTTTTAACCGGGTAAAGACTTGTTACAGCCTGGTATCATCCTAGGCCCGGGAAGAACCAGCTATGACCAGGCGTGAATCCAGTGAGTGAGTTTTAATCTAATGTAACTGGTTTAATCTTGTGTGACAGACTTAATCGAGTGTAACACAGTCTTAATCTAATTTGACGCTCTCTCTCTCTCTCTCTCGCATCTTCCTCTCCCTACATTCCTCCATCTTCTACCCTACTCCTTTACCCATTCTCTCCCTCCCCCATCTTTTCCCTCCACTAACTCTCTCCATCCTCTCCCTCCCCCATCTTCTCCCTCCTCTCATTCTCTCTCCTACTCCCATACTCTTCCTTCTCTCCCTCACACCCTAGAGAAGTTCATTACCGTCATAGCCACTTAGCGCTACCCTGTGGGCTCTGAGCTGCTAAGTGTAGCGACATTTATGAGACGAGATTAGCCAGAAGCGCTACTTAGCTGTCGGTGGGGTCCCGGGGGCTTCAGAAGGTGGGTGATTGAGTTTTGCCAGCATGAGA
>NW_024714178.1:0-18666 GCF_018991925.1 Homarus americanus
GGGAGAGTCGGTGGTGTACCTGGGAGTGTCAGAGGAAACCCTGGGAGTGCTTCTGGAGGTGTACCTGGGAGTGCCGGAGGTACCTGGAGTGTCAGAGGTACCACCCCTGGGAGAGTCAGAGGTGTACCTGTGGGAGTGACAGGGGTGTGGCAAGGGAGTGTCGGAAAGTGTACCTGGGAGTGTCTGAGGTGTGCCTGGGAGTGTCAGAGATGCACCAGGGAGTGTCAGTGAGGCCTTGGGAGTAAGCCACAGTACCTGGGAGCGCCAGGTGGTGTACCCAAGCCAGAGGTAACGGAGTGTCAAGGGTGTACCTGGGAGTGTCAGAGGTGTACCTGGGAGTCAGTGTGCCTGGGAGGCCGGGGCGTAGAGCACCCAGAGTGTCAGGAGGTAGCTGGGAGGTCAGGCGGCATACCTGGTGATGCTGAGGTAGCTGGGAGTGCCTGAGGTACCCAGAGTGCCAGAGGTGGCACCTGGGAGTGTCATGGTGGTACCCAGAAGTGTCAGAGGTGTACCTGGGAGCGTCTGGAAGGTGTACCTGGAAGTGTCTGAGGTACCTGGAGTGTCGGAGTGCACCTGGAGCAAGTCTGAGCTGGTACCTGGGAGTGTCAGAGGTGTACCTGGAGGCCAAGGCACCTGAGGAGTGTCAGTGGTGTGGCCTGGGATAGTCGGTGGTGTACCTGGGAGTGTCAGGAGGCAGCCCTGTGGGATGTCGGAGGTGTACCTGGGAGCAAGCCGGAGGTGCCTTGGAGGCCAGAGGTGTACCTGGGAGAGTCAGAGTGTGCATGTGTGAGTGTCAGGGTGTACCTGGGAGTGTCGGAGGTACCTGGGAGTGTCTGAGGTGTACCAGGAGTGTCAGAGGTGTGCCTGGGAGTGTCAGGAGGTGTACCTGGGAGTGTCAGGAGGCGGTACCTGGGAGTGCCAGAGAAACCTGGGAGTGTCATGGTGCACCTGAGTGTCAGAGGCATCTGGGAGTGTCTGAGGTGCACCTGAAGTGTCTGAGGTGTACCTGGGAGTGTGTATGTAGAGGTGTACCTGGGAGCAGCTGGGAAGGTGTACCTGGAAGTGTCTGGATGTGTACCTGGGAGTGTCATGTGTAACTGAGGTTGGCTGGTGTACCTAGGAGTGTCAGGAGGTGTACTGGGAGTGTGGTGTACCTGGAGTGTCTGAGGTGTTCCTGGGAGTGTCAGGAGAGCACTCAGGGAGTGTCAGAGGTGTACCTGGGAGTGTCAGAGTAAGCTGATGTGGGAGTGTCAGCGGTGTACCTGGAGTGTCTGAGGCATAGGCCCAGGAGTGTTGGGAGGTACTCTGGGAGGCCAGAGGTGTACCTGGGAGTGTCAGACGCTTACCCAGGAGTGCCTGAGGAGTTCCTGGAGATTGTCTGAGGTGTACCTGGCAGCCTGAGGTGTTCCTTGGGAGGCCTGGAGGTGTGGGCCTGGCAGCAAGCCAGAGCAGCACCTGGTAGTGTCTGAGGTGTACCTGGGAGTGTCTGGAGGTGTACCTGGGAGTGTCTGAGGTGTACCTGGGAGTGTCTCAGGGCACCTGGGAGGTTCGAGGGGCAATCCTAGAATGTCAGTGGTGTACCTGAAAGTGTCGGAGGTGTACCTGGGAGTATCGAGGTGTACCTGGGAGTGTTCGAGGTGTATCTGGCAGTGTCATGTGTACCTGGGATTGTCAGTGGTGTACTGAGTGTCAGATGTATACCTGGGAGTATCAGAGAGGTGTGGCCTCAGAGCCAAGGTGTACCTGGGAGTGTCGGAGGTGTACCTGGGAGTGTCAGAGGTGTACCTGGGAGTAAGTCAGAGGTGTGTACCTGGAGAGTGTTGTCAGGGGTGGTGCCTGGGAGAGTTTGGTGGTACCTGGGAGTGTCAGAGGTGTTCCTGGGAGTGTCGGAGGTGTACCTGGAGTGTCGGAGGTACCTTGAGTGTCAGAGGGGCCCAGAGAGTCAGAGGTGTACCCAGATTGTCAGGGTGTACTCAAGTGTCAGAGGTGAGCCCCTGGAGTCCCAGAGGTACCTGGGAGTGTCAGGTGCACCTGGGAGGCTCAGAGGTGTACCTGGGAGTGTCTGGAGGTGTACCTGGAAGTGCTGGAGGTGTTCCTGGGAGCATGAGGTGTACCCAGAGTGCTCAAAGGTGTGGTACTTGAAGTGTCTGAGGTACCTGGGAGTGTCAAAGGTGTACCTGAGGGGTGTACAGGTACCTGGGAGTCAGAGGTGTACCGGAGCAAGGTTGGGTGGTGTACCTGGTGAGTGTCTGAGGTGTTCTGGAGTGTCAGAGGAGCACCAGGAGTGTCAGAGGTACCTGGGAATGCCTGGGGAGGTACCCAGGGAGTGTCTGGGAGGTGTTCCTGAGATTATTGTTCGAGGTACCTGGCAGTGTTCGAGGTGCCCTGGTAGTGCCTGAGGGCCTGGCAGTGTCAGGAGGTGCACCTGGTAGTGCCTGAGGTGTACCTGGGGTGCCTGAGGTACCTGGGAGTGTTCAGGTACCAGAGTGCCCGAGGTGTACCTGGGAGCGTTCGAGGTAACCTGGGAGCAAGCGGAGGTCTGGGAGAAAGTCAGAGGGCACCTGGGGAGGTCAGGGATGTACCTGGGAGTGTCGGAGGTGTACCTGGGAGTGTCTGAGGTACCTGGAGCAAGCCAGAGATGTACCAGGGAGCATAAGTGAGTGCCTGGGAGGCCATTGGTGTACCTGGGAGTGCTGGGGTGGTGTACCTGGGGAGGCTGTGTGTACTCCAGAGTGCTGAGGTGTACCTGGGAGTGTCTGGAGGTGCACTCAGGGGAGCACAGAGGTGTGCTCTGGGAGAGAGGAATGAGTGTCAGGAGGTGTACCTGGGAGTGCCAGAGGTGTGCCCAGGAGTGTCTGTGGTGTACTGGGAGTGTCAGAGGTGTACCTGGGAGTGTCTGAGGCACCTGGAAGTGTTCGAGGTGTACCTGGGAGGCATGAGTGTACCTGTGAGTGTCAAGGTGTACCTGAAGTGTTCGAGGTGTACCTGGGGAGTGTCAAGGTGTACCTGAGGGTGTCATAGGGTGCACCTGATGTCAGAGGTGTACCTGGGAGTGTCAGGTGAAATCTGGGAGCAAGTCTGGAGTGTTCCCTGGGGAGTGCCCAGAGTGTACCCAGGGCGTCTGGCGTGTTCCTGAGATTGTCTGAGGTGTTCCTGATTGGCCCCTGAGGTACCTGGCAGTGTTCAGGTGTTCTCAGTGCCTGAGGCATTCCAGAAAAGCAGAGGTGCACCTGGTAGTGTCTGGAGGTGCCTGGGAAAGCCAGGTAAATGCAGAGTGCCTGAGGCAAGGATTGGAGTGTCTGGAGGTGTACCTGGGAGCAAGCCAAAAGGTACCTGAAGTGCCCGAGGTGTACCTGGAAGGTTCAAGGTACCTGAGGTGTCACAGGTACCTGAAGTGTCAGAGGTGTGTACTTGGGAGCCGAGGTGTACCTGGAGTAAGCGGAGGTGTACCTGGGAGTAAGCCGGAGGTATACTCAGAGAGTCAGGAGGTGTACTGGGAGTGTCAGGATGTACCTGGGAGTGTCGGGAGGTGTACCTGGGAGTGTTTGAGGCACCTGGGAGTGTCAGAGATGCACCAGGAGTCAGGTGGAGTGCCTGGGAGGTCATTGGTGTACCTGGGAGCGTCAGTGGTGTACCTGGGAGCACAGAGGTGTACCTGGGAGTGTCAGAGGTGTACCTGGGAATGTCTGGAGGTGCACCAGGGAGTGTCAGCCTGGGAGTGCTCAGAGGTGTACCTGGGAGTGTCAGAGAGGTACCTGGTGCCAGAGGCACCTGGGAGCGTCAGGCCTGGGAGTGGTCAGGAGATGCACCTGGGAGTGCCCTGAGGTGTACCCAAGTGTCTGAGGCGTACCTGGGGAGCAGAAGTGAGGTGGGTACCTGTGAGTGTCAAGGTGTACCTGGAAGTGTCTGAGGTGTACCTGAGTGTCGGGTGCGGGTACCTGAGGGTGTCAGAGGTGTACCTGGGAGTGTCAGAGGTGTACCCAGAGTGTCTGAGGTGTCTCTGAGATTGTCTGAGTGTGTACCTGGCAGTGTCTGGAGGTGTTCCTGGTAGTGTCTGGAGGTGGGTACCTTGTAGTGTCAGAGGTGCACCTGGTAGTGTCTGGAGGTGTACCTGGGAGTGTCTCCAGGTGTACCTGGGAGGTCTGAGTACCTGGGAGTGTCTGAGGTACCTGTATGTCTGAGGTGCAAACCTGGGAGTGTCAGTGGTGCACCTGGAGAACGTCGGAGGTGTACCTGGGAGTGTTCAGGTGTATCTGCGTGCCAGTGTGTACCCTGGGAGTGTCAGTGGTGTACTTGGGAGGCTGATGGATACCTGGGAGTATCAGAGGTACCGGGAGGCCTGAGGTAACCTGGGAGTGTCAGAGGTGTATCTGGGAGTGCTGGAGGTACCTGGGAGGCCGGAGGTACCTGGAGTGTCAGAGGTGTACCTGGGAGGTTGAGGTGTACCTGAGAGTGCTGGGTACCTGGGAGTGTCGGAGGTGTACTTTGGGAGTGTTCGAGGTGTACCTGGGAGGCTGGGGAGATGTACCAGGGAGTGTCAGTGGAGTATCTGGGAGTGTCATTTGTGTACCTGGGATGTCAGTGGTGTACCTGGGAGTGTCAGAGGTGTACCTGGGAGTGTCAGAGAGGCGGTACCTGGGAGTGTCTGAGGTGCACCAGGAGTGTCAGAGGTGCCTGGAGTGTCAGGAGGTACCTGGGAGGCCACAGGTGTACCCAGGAGTGCCAGAGGTGTACCTGGGAGTGCCAGGTGTACCTGGGAGAGTGTCAGAGGTGCACCTGGGAGTGTCTGAGGTGTACCTGAAGGTCTGCTGAGGTGTACCTGGGAGTGTGGCGAGGTGTACCTGGGAGTGTCAGCGTGTACCCGGAAGTGTCTGAGGTGTACCCGGGGAGTGTCAGTGTAACTGAGGGTGTCATTGTGTACCTGGGAGGTCAGAGGTGTGTAACTGGGAGTGTTGGGGTGGTGTACCTGGGAGCAAGTCTGGAGGTGTTCCTGGGAGTGTCAGAGGAGTACCAGGAGTGTCAGAGGTGTACCTGAAAAGTCAGAGTAAGCCACGTGGGAGTGCTCGGGCGGTGTACCTGGGGAGGTTTTGAGGTATACCTGGGAGTGTCAGGTGCACTGGAGTGTCAGGAGGTGTACTCTGGGAGGTCAGAGGTTTACCCAGAGTGTCTGAGGTGGTACTGAGATTGCTGAGTGTGGCACTGGCAGTGCCTGGAGGTGCTCCTGGGAGTGTCTGAGGTGTACCTGGCAGTGTCAGGAGGTGCACCTGGTAGTGCTCCTGGAGGTGTACCTGGGGTGCAAGCCCGAGGTGAACCTGGGAGTGTTCTGTGCACGGGAGTGTTCCCAGGTGTACCTGGGAGGCCTGGAGGTGCAACCTGGGAATGTCAGTGGTACCTGAGCAAGCCGGAGGTGTACCTGGGAGTATCGGGAGGTGTACCTGAGTGTCTGGAGGTGTATCTGCAGTGCCGGGGCGGTGGGGTACCTGGGATTGCTGGGTAGTGTACTGGAGTGTCAGATGTATACCTGGGAGTATCAGAGGTACTGGGAGTGCTGGAGGTGGTGGAAGTGTCGGAGGTGTACCTGAGCACAGAGGTACCTGAGTGTCAGAGGTGCCTGGGAGGCCAGAGGTGTACCTGAGAGTGGTGCAATTGGGAGAGTCGGTGGTGCACCTGGGAGGTCAGGAGGTAAGCCTGGGAGTGTCGGAGGGTGTACCTGGGAGTGTCGGAGGTGCACTTGGAGGTCAGGGGAGGTGTACCTGGGGAGAGTCGAGAGGTGTACCTGTGAGTGTCTGGGGTGCAAGGATGGGAGCAAGCCGGAGGTGTACCTGGGAGTGTTCGAGGTGTACCTGGGAGCAAGTCAGAGATGCACCAGGAGTGTCAGGAGGTGTGCTTGGAGTGTCAGAGAGGTACCTGGGAGTGTCAGATGTGTACCTGGATTGCCAGAGGTGGTACCTGGGAGTGTCAGTGGTGTACCTGGGAGTGTCAGAGGTGTGGGCCCGGAAGTGTCTGAGGTGCCTGGAAGGTTCGAGGTGTACCTGGGAGCAAAGGAGGTGTACCTGGGAGTCAGTGTACCTGGAAGTGTCTGAGAGGTGTACCTGGGAGTGTCAAAGGTGTACCTGAGGGTGTCATTGGTGTACCTGGGAGTGCAAGTCAGAGGTGTAACAGAGTTGCAGTGGTGGGTACCTGGGGAGTGTCTGAGGCGTTCCTGAATGTCAGAGGAGCACCAGGGAGGCCAGAGGTGTACCTGGGATGGTCAGAGTGTGACGTGGGAGTGTCAGCGGTGGGCACGGGGAGTGTCTGAGGTATTACCTGGGAGTGCCAGAGGTGTACCTGGGAGTGTCAGAGGTGTACCTGGGAGTGTCAGAGAGGTGTACCCAGGAGTGTCTGAGGTGTTCTGAGATTGTCTGGAGGTGTACCTGGGAGTTTCTGAGGTGTTCCTGGTGTTTCTGGAGGTGTACCGAGGCAGTGCTGGGGAGGTGCACCTGGAGTGTTCGGAGGTGTACCTGGTAGTTTTGGAGGTGTACCTGGGAGTGTCTGAGGTGTGCCTTGGAGTGTCTGGAGGCAGCCTGGGAGGCCAAAAGTGTACCTGCGGAAGTGTCTGAGGTGTACCTGGAGGTTCAAGGCAGGCACCTGAGGTGCTGCTGCTGGTGTACCTGGGAGTGTCAGAGGTGTACCTGGGAGTGTCGGAGGTGTACCAGGCGTGTCGGAGGTACCTGGTGTCGGAGGCATACCTGAGAACAGAGGTGTACCTGGGAGTGCAGGGATGTACCTCGGAGTGTCGGAGGTACCTGAGTGTCTGAGGTGTACCTGGGAGCATCAGAGATGTACTGTGAATGGCAGTGGAGTGCCTGGGAGTGTCAGCTGGTGTGTACCTGGGAGCGTCTGGGGTGGTGTACCTGGGAGTGTCAGGAGGTGTACCTGGGAGTGTCAGAGGTGCACTGGGAGTGTCTGAGGTGTACCAGGGGAGGTCAGAGGTGTGCCTGGGAGTGTCAGAGGTGTACCTGGGAGTGTCAGGAGGTGTACCTGGTGCCAGAGGTGCATCACCTGGGAGTGTCAGTGGTGTACCTGGGAGTGTCAGAGGTACCTGCGAGTGTCTGAGGTGTACCTGGAAGGGGTTCGAGGTGTACCTGGGAGTGCAGGAGGTGTACTCAGGAGTGTCAAAGGTGTACCTGGAAGTGTTCGAGGTGTACCTGGGAGTCAAAGGTGTACCTGAGGTGCCACAGGTGTGGCCTGGGAGTGTCAGAGGTGTACCTGGGAGGTTAGGTGGTACCTGGGAGTGTCTGAGGTTCCTGGGAGTGTCAGAGGAGTACCAGGAGTGTCTGAGGTGTTCCTGAGATTGTCTGGAGGTGTACCTGGCAGTGTTCGAGGTGTTCCTGGTAGTGTCTGAGGTGTACCTCGGCAGTGTCAGAGGCGTGCACCTGGTAGTGTTCCGGAGGTGTACCTGGGAGTGTCTCAGGTGCTCTGGGAGTGTCTGGAGGTACCTGGGAGTGTTCGAGGTGTACCTGGGAGTGTTCGAGGTGTAACCTGGGAGTGTCAGTGGTGTACCTGGAGAATTGTTACCTGTTGGGATCTGGGTAGACGTATAACTATATTCTAAATCCCCAACTCGTAACAC
Organism: Homarus americanus; assembly: GCF_018991925.1. Taxonomy (NCBI): domain Eukaryota; kingdom Metazoa; phylum Arthropoda; class Malacostraca; order Decapoda; family Nephropidae; genus Homarus; species Homarus americanus. Next base: position 7,613 of record NW_024714178.1, read on the forward strand.
GTTACTTGACACTGACTTCGGACACCTGAATGAATACACTTCCCACAGTAGGTAACTCACCCTAGACGTTCTGACAAGACTCACGTGTACCCTGACGTAGGCCCAGTGAATGCTTGGCTGGGCTGCCTCCATCACAGGGAGAGTCTGCTTAGCTGACGATGCCGTGGTCTGTCGGGAGGTCTCCTCCCGACCTGGGAGGGGACGCGTGACTCTGCTTAGTGAACGAGTGACGACCCGAACGGGAGAGAGATGACAGCAACCAGAATGAGAATCGTAATGGAATCCCGAATGGAATCTCGAATATCGAATCTCGAATGCCGAATATGGAATATTGAATGCCCGTGGACGGGACTGTAGGCCTTTATATGGGGTCGGCCCAGCCGGCTTCTGACCCCAACAATTAACACTAAACTGGTTTGATCTGGATAATTGTGTGCAGGTGTGGTCCTGGCCAGGTGTCTTGGCTAGGTGCGGTTGTAGGTCACCGGCTCACGTCATTAGCGGGCCAGGTCAAGTCCCTAGGGTCGACCTGACGTGTGTCAACCTGAATGCGGTGGTACCACGAGGTCTGTGGTGTACTTGCTGTTATATGTGACATAATTCTGGCTGTAAGGTTTGGTCTGACAATCACTCATTACAGAGGGGTGTACCTGGGAGAGTCGAGTGTAACTGGGAGTGTCAGGGGTGTACCTGGGAGTGTCGGATGTGTACCTGGGAGTGTCAGAGGTAGCAGGGAGTGTTAGAGGTGTACCTGGAGTGTCAGAGGTGAACCAAGAGGTCAGGAGTACCTGGGAGTGTCAGAGGTGTACCTGGGACTATCGGAGGTGTACCTGGGAGTATCGGAGGTGTACCTGGGAGTGTCAGTGGTGTACCTGGGAATACAGAGGTATCTGGGAGTGTCAGAGTGTCAGGGTGTAACCTTGAGTGTCGGAGGTGTAACTGGAGTGTCAGAGGTACCTGGGAGTATCAGAGGTGTACTGGGAGTGTCAGGGATGTACCTGGGAGTGTCAGAGGTGTACCTGGGAGTCTCAGAGGTGTACCTGGGAGTGTCAGAGGTGTACCCAGAGATGGCTGGTGTACCAGGGAGTGTCAGTGAGTACCTGGGAATGTCAGAGGTGTACCTGGGAGTGTCAGGGTGTACCGGAGTATCTGAGGTGTACCTGGAAGTGTCAGAGGTACCTGGGATAAGAGTTAGGAGGTCAGAGGCCTGGAGTGTCGGAGGTACCTGGGAGTGTCGGATGTACCTGGGAGGTCAGAGAGGTGTAGCAGGAGTGTTAGAGGTACCCGGGAGTGTCAGAGGTGTACCTGGGAGTGTCAGACATGACCTGGGGAGCGTTCACCGAGTGTCTGAGGTTTACCTGGGAGTGTCAGAGGAGTTCCTGGGAGTGTCGAGGTGAACCTGGGAGTGTTCGGGGTGTACCTGGGAGTGTCAGAGGTGTACCTGGGAGTGTTCAGTGTACCGGAGTGTCAGAGGTGTACCTGGGAGTGTCAGAGGTGTACCGGGGAGTGTCTGAGGTACCTGGGAGGTGTCTGGGTGTACCTGGGAGTGTCTGAGGTACCTGGGAGTGTCTGAGGAACCTGGGAGTGTCAGGGGAGAACCAGGAGTGTAAGAGGTGTACCTGGGAGTGTCAGAGGTGTACCTGGGGGTCTGGGGTGTACCTGGGAGTGTCAGAGGTGTACCTGGGAGTGTCTGGTGTACCGGAGTGTCAGAGGATGTACTTGGGAGTGTCAGAGAGTACCTGAGTGTCAGAGAGTACCTGAGTGTCAGAGGTTTATGTGGGAGGCTCTGGCTGTACCAGTGTCAGAGGTGTACCTAGGAGTGTCAGAGGTGAACCTGGGAGTGTCAGGGTGTACCTGGAGTGTTCGAGGTGTACCTGGCAGTGTCAGCGGTGTACCTGGGAGTGTCAGAGATGTACCTGGGAGTGTCTGGAGGTGTACCTGGGAGTTCGAGTGTACCTGGTAGTGTCTGGAGGTGTACCGGAGTGTCCGAGGTGAACCTGGGAGTGTCAGGGAGAAACAGGGAGTGTAAGAGGTGTACCTGGGAGTGTCATAGTACTGGGAGTGTCTGGGGTGTACCTGGGAGTCAGAGGTGTACCTGGGAGTGTCTGGGGTGTACCTGGGAGTGTCAGAGGATGTACCTGGGAGGTCAGAGGAGCACTGGGAGGTCAGAGGAGTACCTGGGAGTGTCAGAGGTGTATCTGGGAGTGTCTGGCTGTACCTGGGAGTGTCAGAGGTGTACTTAGGAGTGTCAGAGAACCTGGGAGTGTCAGGGGTGTACCTGGGAGTGTCTGGAGGTGTACCTGGGAGAGTCAGGTGTACCTGGGAGTCAGAGGTACCTGGGAGTGTCCGAGGCCCGGAGTATCAGAGGTGTACCTGGGAGCACAGGACGGAGTGTCAGAGGTGTACCTGGGAGTGTCAGAGGTGTTACCTGGGAGTGTCGGAGGTGTACCAGGGAGTGTCAGAGGTGTACCTGGGAGGAGTCTGGGTGTACCTCGGAGGTCAGAGGTGTACCTGGGAGTGTCAGGGGTGTACCTGGAGTGTCAGGGGTGTACCTGGGAGTGTCTGAGGTGTACCTGGGAGTGTCTGAGGTGTACCGGAGAGTCAGGGTATGTACCTGGAAGAGTCAGAGGTATCTGAGTGTCAGGGGTGTACCTGGGAGTATCAGAGGTGTACCAGGGAGTGTCAGTGGAGTACCTGGGAGTATCAGTGGAGACCTGGAGTGTTAGGAGGTACCTGGGACTATAGGAGGTGTACCTGGGAGCATCGGAGGTGTACCTGGGAGTGTCAGAGGTGTACCTGGGAGTATCAGAGGTGTATCTGGGAGGTCAGGTGTACCTGGGAGTGTCAGGGTGTAACTGGGAGTGTCGGAGGTGTAACTGGAGGTCAGAGGTGTACCTGGGAGATCAGAGGTGTATCTGGGAGTGTCAGGGGCGTACCTGGGAGTGTCAGGGGTGTAACTGGGAGTGTCGGAGGTGTAACTGGGAGTGTCAGAGGTATACCTGAGAGCATCAGAGGTACCTGGGAGCCGGATGTGTACCTGGGAGGTTGGGAGGTAGCAGGAGTGTCAGAGGTGTACCTGGGAGTGTCTCAGGTGTACCAGAGAGTGTATGAGGTGTACCTGGAAGTGTCAGAGCTGTACCTGGGAGTGTCATAGGTGTACTTGGGAGTGTCAAGTGTGCACCAGGGAGTGTCTGAGGTGTACCTGGGAGTGTCAGAGGTGATCCTGGGAGTGTTAGAGGTGTACCTGGGAGTGTCAAAGATGTACCTGGGGGTGTCTGAGGTGTACCTGGGAGTGTCTGAGGTGTACCTGGGAGTGTCAGGGGAGAACCAGGGAGTGTAAGAGGTGTACCTGGGAGTGTCAGAGGTGTACCTGGGAGTATCGGAGATTTACCTGGGAGTATCGGAGATTTACCTGGGAGTGTCAGAGGTGTACCTGGGAGTGTCAGAGGTGTACCAGGGAGTGTCAGAGGTGAACCAGGGATTGTCAGAGGTGAACCAGGGAGTGTCTGAGGTGTGCCTGAGAGTATCGGAGGTGTACCTGGGAGTATCAGAGGTGTACCTGGTAGTGTCAGAGGTGTACCTAGGAGTGTCAGTGGTGCACCAGGGAGTGTCAGTGGAGTACCTCGGAGTGTCAAATGAATACCTGGGAGTATCGGAGGTGTACCTGGGAATATCGGAGGTGTACCTGGGAGTGCCAGAGGTGTACCTGGGAGTGTCGGAGATGTACCTGGGAATGTCACACATGTACCAGGGAGTGTCAAAAGTGTACCTGGCAGTGTCAGAGGTGTACCTGGGGGTGTCAGAGGTGTACCTGGGAGTGTCAGAGGTGTACCTGGGAGTGTCAGAGGTGTACTCTGGGAGAAATGGAGGTGTACCTGGGAGTGTCAGAGGTGCAACAGGAATGTCGTGGAGCACGGGAGTCAGAGGTGTACCTGGGAGTGTCAGAGGTGTACCTGGGAGTATCAGAGGTGTACCTGGGAGTGTGAGAGGTGTACCTGGGAGTGTCGGAGGTGAACCTGGGAGTGTCGGAGGAGTACCTGCGAGAGTCAGAGGTGTACCTGGGAGTGTCAGAGGTGTACCAGGGAGTGTCAGAGGTGAACCAGGGAGTGTCAGAGGTGAACCAGGGAGTGTCTGAGGTGTGCCTGGGAGAATCGGAGGTGTACCTGGGAGTATTACAGGTGTACCTGGGAGTGTCAGAAGTGTACCTAGGAGTGTCAGAGGTGTACCAGGGAGTGTCAGTGGAGTACCTGGGAGTGTCAAAGGTATACCTGGGAGTATCGGAGGTGTACCTGGGATTATCAAAGGTGTACCTGGGAGTGCCAGAGGTGTACCTAGGAGTGTCGGAGATGTACCTGGGAATGTCACACGTGTACCAGGGAGTGTCAAAGGTGTACCTGGCAGTGTCTGAGGTGTACCTGGGGGTGTCAGAGGTGTACCTGGGAGTGTCAGAGGTGTACATGGGAGTGTCAGAGGTGTACCTGGGAGTGAGCGTACCTGGGAATGTCACACTGCACCAGGGAGTGTCAGAGGTGTGCATGAGAGTGTCAGAGGTGTACCTGGGGGTGTCAGAGGTGTACCTTGGAGTGTCAAAGGTGTACCTGGGAGTGTCAGAGGTGTACCTGGGAGTGTCGGAGGTGTACCAGGGAATGTCAGTGGAGTACCTGGGAGTGTCAGAGGTGTACCTGGGAGTATCAGAGATGTACCTGGGAGTGTCAGAGGTGTACCTGGGAGTGTGAGAAGTGTACCTGGGAGTGTCGGAAGTGAACCTGGGAGTGTCGGAGGAATTGGCACTGCGAGTCGAAGATGTACCTGGAATGTCAGAGAGGTTTACCTGGGAATTATCAACGGTGTACCTGGGAGTGTACAGTGTGTACCTGGAATTATTTCTGAGGTACCTGGGGAGTGTCAGGGGTGTACTTGGGGTGTCGGGTGTGCCTGGGGTGTCAGAGGTGGCACCTGGGAGTGTCAGAGGTGTACCTAGAAGTGTCAGAGGTGTACCTGGGACTGTCAGAGGTGTACCTGGGACTGTCAGTGGAGTACCTGGGAGCGTCAAAGGAGAACCTGGGAGTGTCAGAGGTGTACATGGTAGTGTCAGTGATGTAACTGGGAGTGTCAGAGGTGTGCCTGGGATTGTCAGAGGTGTACCTGGGAGTATCAGAGGTTTACCAGGGAGTGTCAGTGGAGTACCTGGGAGTGTCAGAGGTGTACCTGGGAGTGTCAGAGGTGTACATGGGAGTGTCTGAGGTGTACCAGAGAGTGTATGAGGTGTACCTTTTAGTGTCAGAGGTGTACATGGGAGTGTCGGAGGTGTACCAGGGAGTGTCAGAGGAATACCTGGGAGTGTCAGGAGGTGTTACCTGGGAGTGTTGGAGGTGTACCAGGTGTGTCAGGAGGAGCACGGGAGTGTCAGAGGTACCTGGGAGTGTCAGGGGTGTACCTGGGAGCAGCCTGGGGGTGTACCTGGGAGTGTCTGGTACCTGGGAGTGTCTGAGGTACCTGGGAGAGTCAGGATGTACCTGGAAGAGTCAGAGGTATCTGGGAGGTCAGAGGTGTACCTGGGAGTATCAGAGATGTACCAGGAGTGTCTGTGAGGCCTGGGAGGTCAGTGGAGTACCTGGGAGGCCAGAGGGTACCTGGGAGGTCAGAGGTGTACCTGAGTGTCAGAGGTGTACCAGGAGGTCAGGAGGAGTACCTGGGAGTGTCAGAGGTGTACTGGGAGTGTCAGAGGTGTACTTGGGAGTGTGAGAGGTGTACCTGGGAGTGTCGAGGTGAACCTGGGAGTGTCGGAGGTGTACCTGGGAGATCAGAGGTGTACCTGGGAGTGTCAGAGGTGTACCTGGGAGTGTCAGCGGGTACCTGGGAGGTCTGAGGTGCCTGGGAGTGTCAGGAGGCACTGGGAGGCCAGAGGTGCCTGGGAGGTCAGGAGGTGTACCCAGTGTCGGCGGTGTACCTGGGAGGTCGGGGAGGTACCTGGGAGTGTCAGAGGTGTACCTGGGAGGTCAGAGGAGTACCTGGGAGCGTCAGAGGAGTACCTGGGAGGTCGGAGGTACCTAGTGTCAGAGGTGTACCTGGGAGTGCTCAGAGGTGTACCTGGGAGTGTCATAGGTGTACCTGGGAGTGTCAGAGGTACCTGGAAGCATCAGAGGTGTACCTGGGAGTATCAGAGGTGGGAGTGTCAGGGTGTACCTGGGAGTGTCAGGGTGTAACTGGGAGTGTCGGAGGTGGAACTGGGAGTGTCAGAGGTGTACCTGGGAGTGTCAGAGGAGTACCTGGGAGGTTGCGGAGGTGTATGTGGGAGTGTCTGGGGTGTACCTGGGAGTGTCAGAGGTGTACCTGGGAGTGTCAGAGGTGTACTTGGGAGGTCAGGTGTACCTGGGAGGCTGAGGTACCTGGAGAGTCAGGATGTACCTGGAGAGTCAGGATGTACCTGGGAGTGTCAGAGGTGTACCTGGGAGGTCAGGAGGAACTTGGGAGTGTCAGGGGTGTACCTGGGAGTGTCTGAGGTGTACCTGGGAGGTCAGGGGTGTACCTGGGAGAGTGTCAGAGGTGTACCTGGGAGTGTCAGAGGTGTACCTGGGAGTATCAGAGGTGTACCTGGAGTATTAGGAGGGGTACCAGGAGTGCCGAGGTACCTGGGAGTGTCAGAGGTGTACCTGGGAGGTCGGAGGTGTACCAGGAGTGTCAGAGGAGTACCTGGGAGTGTCAGAGGTGTACCTGGGAGGTCAGGGGTGTACCTGGGAGTGTCAGGGTGTACCTGGGAGTGTCTGGAGGTGTACCTGGGAGTGTCTGAGGTGTACCTGGGAGAGTCCAGGATGTACCTGGGAGAGTCAGAGGTGTACCTGGGAGTGTCAGAGGTGTACCTGGAGTATCAGAGGTGTACCAGGGAGTGTCAGTGAGTACCTGGGAGGTCAGGTGAGTACCTGGGAGTGTCAGGAGGTGTACCTGGGACTATCGGAGGTGTACCTGGGAGTATCGGAGGTGTACCTGGGAGTGTCAGGAGGTGTACCTGGGAGTATCAGAGGTATCTGGGAGCCAGGGGTGTACCTGGGAGGTCAGGTGTAACTGGGAGGTCGGAGGTGTAACTGGGAGTGTCAGATGTGCATGGGAGTATCAGAGGTGTACCTGGGGGTGTTAGGTGTACCTGGGAGTGTCAGGGTGTACCTGGGAGTGTCAGAGGTGTAACTGGGAGTGTCAGAGGTGTACCTGGGAGTATCAGGAGGTGTACCTGGGAGTGTCGGATGTAAACGGGAGTGTCAGAGGTGTAGCAAGGAGTGTTAGAGGTGTACCTGGGAGTGTCATAAATGGCGTTTAATTAAGGTTAAAATGACGTTAAACCATCGTTAAAGGCATTAAACTAACGTGTTAAATGGCGTTAAACACGCAAAATCGGCGTTAAACTAACTTTAAAACGGCGCTTAAACTAACGTTAAATAACGCTAAACCAACGATAAACCGCGAAACCAACGCAAATTGCTTAAACTAACGTTAAATGGCGTTAAACTAACGTTAAATGGCGTTACACTAACTTAAATGCCGATAAACACAAAATGCATTAAACAACGCTTCGCGCAAACCAACGTTAATGGCGTTAACAACGTTAAATGGCGAAACCAACGTTAAATGGCGTTAAACCAACGTTAAATGGCGCTTAATTACAAAACAACGTTAAACAACGTTAAATGGCGTTAAAACTAACGTTAAAATGCCGTTAAACCAACGTTAAATGGCGTTAAACTAACGTTAAAATGGCATTAAACTAACGTTAAAACGGCGTTAAACAACGTTAAATAGCGAAACCAACGTTAAACGAAGCAAACAAACGATAAATGGCGTTAAACAACGTTAAAGTCAGCGATAAACCAAACTTTAAATGCCGCTTAAACCAACGTTAAATGACGTTAAACCAACGTTAAATGGCGTTAAACTAACGTTAATGGCGTTAAACTAACGATAAATGGCGCTTAATTAACGTTAAATGAAGTTAAACTAACGTTAAATGGAAGTTAAACTAACGTTAAATAGCGTTAAATTAACGTTAAATGAAGTTAAACTAACGTTAACAAAGTTAAAACTAACGTTAACAGCGTTAAATTAACGTTAAATGAAGTTAAACTAACGTTAAATGGCGTTAAACTAACGTTAAATAGTACAATTAACGTTAAATGACGTTTAACTAACGTTAATTGGCGTTAAACTAACGTAAAATGGCGTTAATCTAATGATAAATGGCGCAACTAACGTAAATGGCAGCAAACCAACGTTAAATGGTTTAATTAAGGTTAAATAACGTTAAACTAACGTGAAATGGCATTAAACTAACGGTAAATGGCGTTAAATTATGAAAGGATAAACTAACGTTAACAGCGCAAATTAACGTTAAATGAAGTTAAACCTTAACGTTAAATGAAAGAAACGAAACGTTAAAATAGCATTAAATTAACGTTAAATGACGTTTAACCAACGTTAATTGGCGTTAAACTAACGTAAATGGCGTTAATCTAACGATAAATGGCGTTAAACTAACGTAAAATGGCGTTAAACTAACGTTAAATGGGAGAGTTTAATTAAGGTTAAATAACGTTAAACTAACGAAATGGCATTAAACCTCAACGGTAAATGGCGTTAAATTAAGGTTAGATGGCGAACCAACGTTAAATGGCGTTAAAACCAACGTTAAAACGGCGTTAAACCAACGAAACGGCGCTAAACTAAAGTTAAATGCGTTAAACTAACGCTAACGGCGTTAAACAATGTTGCCAGTTAAACCAACGTTAAATGCCGTTAAACCAACGTTAAATGCCGTTAAACCAACGATAAATGGCGTTTAAATAAGCAAATGACGATAAACTAACGTTAAATGGCGTTGGGCACTTAAAACGACGTTAAACCAACGTCAAATGGCGTTAAACCAACGCAACAGCAAAACCACCTTAACGTTAACCAACGTAAAAATGGCGTTTAATAAGGTTAAACAACGTTAAACCAACGTTAAAATGGCGTTAAACCAACGAAAATGCTTAAAACCAAAATGACGTTAAACCACGCAAATCAAACTAACGTTAAATGGCGCTAACCATCGTCAAATAACATCAAACTAACATTAAACCGCAAACCAACGTTAAATCGCGGAAACTAACGTAAATGCGTTAAACTAACGTTAAATGCGTTAAACTAACGTTAAATGCGTATAATTAAAAATAACGTTAAACAACGTTAAACGCGTTAAACCAACGTTAAATGCCGTTAAACCAACGTTAAATGCCGATAAACCAACGTTAAAATGGCGCTAAACCAACATAACGGCAAAACCAACGTTAAATGGCGTTAACCAACTCAAAATGGCGTTAAACCATCAAAATGGCGTTAAACCAACGTTAAAATGGCGTTAAACTAACGTTAAATGCCGTTAAACAACGTTAAATATAAATTAATTACAAGCAAATCTTAACTAATAAATGGCAAACCAACGACAAATGGCGTTAAATCAAGCTAAAATGACGAAACCAAAGTTAAATGGCGTTAAACCAACGTTAAAATGACGTTAAACTAACGATAAATGGCGTTAAACCAACGATAAATGGCGTTTTTATGACTAAGTTTAAATAACGTTAAACCAACGTTAAATGGCGTTAACCAACGCTAAAACGGCGTTAAACTAACGCCAAAATGACGTTAAACCAACATAAATAGGTTAACTAACGTCAAAAGACAACCAACGTTAAATGACGTTAAACTAACTAAAACAACGTTAAAATAACGTAAAAACGCATTAAACCAACGAAAATGGCGTTAAACAACTTAAAAGCCATAAACAACGTTATTCGCATTAAACCAACGCTAAAACACGTTAAAACCAACGTTAAATGCTTAACCAACGTTAAATATCGTTAAACAATCATAAACAAGTTAAACTAACGTTAAACAGCGCTCAACTAAGGTAAATGACAATAAACCAACGTTAAACGCGAAACTAACGTTAAAATGGCGCAACCAAAGTTAAATAACGTTAAACCAACGTCAAATGGCGTTCAAATAATAAATAACGTTAAACCAAAGCAAAATCGCGCAAACTAACGGCAATGAATTAAAACAACGAAATGACGTTAAACCAACGAAATGGCGTTACAACCAACGTTAAATTGCAAACTATCGCTAAATGGCGCTAAACTAACGTCATACGGGCATTAAATCAACGTTAAACCCAACGTTAAATCGCAACCAACGTTAAATGCGTTAAACCAACTTAAATGCCGATAAACTAACGTTAAATGGATTTTAATTAACGTTAAATAACGTTAAACTAACAAACAACGTTAAACTAAAATTAAATGACGAAACCAACCGTTAAACGCGTTAAACTAACGTTAATGGCGTTAAACTAACGTTAAATGGCAGCAAATTAACGTTAAATGCCGTTAAACCATCGTTAAATGGCGCTTAATTAGTTTAAATATCAGCAATCAACGTTTAATGGCGTTAAACTAACGTTAAATGGCGCTAATTAAGGCCAGTCAACGTTAAACTAACGTTAAATATACGACCAAGGCTAAATAACGCTAACCAGCAATGGCGTTAAATAACGTTAAATGGCGTTAAACTAACGTTAAATGGCGTTAAACTAACGTTAAATGCCGTTAACCAACGTTAAAATGGCGTTTAATTCAGGTTAAATATCGTTAAACTAATGTTAAATGGTTAAACTAACGCAATGGCGTTTAATTACGTTGCCGACGTTAAACCTTGCCGCAAAATGGCGTTAAACTAACGTTAAAATGGCGCAACCACGTTAAATGGCGTTATAATTAACTCTTAAATGCGTTTAATTGCTGTTAAATAACGTTAAACTAACGTTAAATGGCGTTAAACCACGGTAAACGGCGTTAAACTAACGGTAAATGGCGTTAACCGTTAAAATGGCGTTACATCGCTAACGCTAAATGGCGTTAAACTAACGTTAAATGGCGTTAAACTATCGAAATGGCATTAAACCAACGTTAAATGGCGCGCAACCAACGTTAAATGGCGTAAACCAACGTTAAATGGCGTTAACCACC
>NW_024714179.1:0-4723 GCF_018991925.1 Homarus americanus
AATACCTCGAATTAGAAATTTATTTGGTTGCACTTCGACATTGCTGTGATATCTATAAAATCACACACATAACATCCTTTCTTTAATTTCTTGATAATGTGAAATTGCTCCCGCAATCCCGTAGACTTGTGTGTGTGTGTCTCACAGCAGACACAGCTGATTCCAAGGTCCGGTGATTGGGTCAATGCTCACAAAAATCCTGAGTACAGCAAACCGCCGCTAATTGTTACACAACGTCATCCACAACACCATACCTCAGAATGCTGAGACCATCTCTCAGACCGGATGTGTCATCATCACTAGGGTGGGTGCTGGGTGCTGGTAACTGGGGGTTGTTCACGCCATACGAAAGAATTTTGTTGACAGGATGTTGATTGATGAGCAGTCACAACAACTGCAGTCACGTCCTGTCACACCCTGGGCAGTGAACGAATCATTTGCAGAAACTAATGTTCACTTTAGCTCACAGGATTTTTGCGTTGGTGAATTCCTCATTCTGGTAATGGAGAGTACTCTTCAACATTGCAGGTACTATCTTCCAACTCTTGCTGCTGTAATCACGCTGGGAAGGTGTGTGGTTGAGGTCGAGAGATATCTCTGGCGCATGATCCGCCTTCCTCTTAATAGGATTGGTAGACAACACCTTCGTCCTAGCGGTGAGCATAGGTTCAGAATGACTCATTGCTGTGTAGGAAACACCTTTAAACGTAACACTATTATTACGTGGATGAACATCTATCATGTTCTTTCGAAGAGTTGGTAGACCAAGTAACCCGTCGTCAGCTGGCAAAATGAACTGCTGAACTATATAAAAGTCCGCGTAGAAGGGCGTACCACGTCTTGAGAATCTGAGTGGTAACGTCACCATTCCTTTGATGCTCAGCTGAGTACCTGAAACTCCTTCGAGCTCAGCGTTACTAGGCCTCCATTTGAATTTGCGGTGAGGGAATTTACGTTGTAACTCGTGATATGATGTCAAGGCCAATACATTAGCGCAAGCACCTGTGTCTATATCAAGAGCCAATCTGGTATTATCCACTCTCACCGGTACTGACAACACTTCCACTTGTCTAAGCGCCGCTATTAATGAGGCCGCTATAGAAGTGCTGTGAGGAGGGGCGGGAACTACCCTATCTATCCCTCTCCTTGGTGTAGTGTGCGCTGGTCTTCCCCCGATGACTTGTCCTGGGGACGTTTCTGCTTGCGCCTATACGACACCTCCGTTTCACTTAGGTCCACTCCCCTAGCTTTTATTAGTATATCGCACTCATGTGAACTATGAGATGTCGATTTGTGAAGGGCGCACCATTTGCGCGCTGTCTGGGTAGGAGGAGGAGGTGCTGCTTTAGCTCCCTCTCTGTTTGACCTTGAGAATGGCTTTGCACCGGGTGTGGCTTTGTTTGCACTATTACCTCGGAAAACAATCTTCCATTACGTGGCCACGTTTATTACAATGTGCGCATCGTAACGATGTTTTCTGTTTATATGTTAGGCGGGGAGGAGCGATCGGAGCTAAGTGTGTCGCGTAAGGAGTCTGGGAGTGAGGCATCTGTGGCATCTGTGACGGCTGGCCCAGCTGTGACCTACCCCCAATAATCCCAATTAGCGTTCGCTTGAACTTTTCATAGTCAGGGCTTTGTAAACCAAACGCATTTAAACGACTGCCTGCATAGGAACCCTGCGTTATATGGGAACGTACATATGCTTTCTTATCTTCGTCAGTCGTTATGTGACTATTGCGCATGCTATCTTCACATGCACGAATAAAATGTGCGACCCTATAATCGTCTTGTCCCGTGAAATTTCGAACATTCGCCGCGCTGCATGATATTAATAACAGTATCAGCTGTAGGTGTGTTAGTAGGGTGTGAGGGTTAGAAGATGTCATTTTAGTGTTATTAAGCGAGTTAGTATTCTTACTCTTAACAGAAGGCTGGGTTAATAAGGTTGTTACCGATTTAGCAACAGACACACTATCACCTGTAACAGGGGTAACTGCTTTAGTATACTTAGGCGAGGTACTATAGTGATTACCAGACCGTAGGGTACGACGGTTTAAGTCGTCAAATGATTCGTCTATAACTTTCTCACTACTTCCTACCGACTCATTTAACTGTGTTCCATACTCAAAATCTATGTCAGTCTGGGCTTGATCATTGATGAGTTGGTTATCAGCAAATAGTTGCGCTAGGCGTTCGATTTCATCTACATTAGACATGGGAAACTTAGAAATTATCTATTAGCCCCCTTGGGTCAATGAATACTTAACAGTAAGTAGATCACTTGCCTCTCATTTACAAGACAAATGAATATTAATTGTAGTTAATTTTAAACTATCAATAAGAAGACAGACACTTACAAACTACTGTAAATTATAGGATTTCAATACATTAATCTTACATTCGACACTTTATCATTGAAATAATCCTATCCGACGAACCAATGGGTGTGAAGATATCTCTCGAACGTGTTCATGTGTGTAAAACTATGTAATTTAAATACCTATTTATACAGAGTACGTCTGTATAGAAAATGTGTGATCCTTCAAGAGTTCTGAGTGGAGTGTGGGTGGGGTCTCTTCCTAGGATGCGTGCGCCGCTGCTGGTTTCCTTGGCAACGAGATGACGCTTCTGCTTTGGTGAGAGACGAGTCCACTTGATTTAGGTGAGTTCCTCCTCCGGCGATCAGAAAACAGATGATTGGTTATCACACTGGTCGTTCGCTGGCGAAAACTGCCGTGTGCCAATTCTTCACAGACCACGTATATATGGAGATCTGTATGATGACACCGGAATTCGTAATTCGCGCTGACGACACAACAATACTGCTCAGCTGCTAGTGAAATACCAATTGAATTCCAGGTTACGAAACTGTTGTTCAACACTGCAACACTGTAATGTCTAGGGAATGCTGAGTGGAGTCTATCTCAACAGGCTCAATCTGGATATGTACCAACAGGCTGTAATATTTGTATATTACGAATTCTGCACGTATTTGTATGTGACAGAGATAAGGAGCGCTCACTACATATCGTCTCAATACGGGATATAGTCTTAAACACTCGGATTATGTAACGCGTCACTGCTGTGTGGTTTCTTGTTTTTCACAAGACATAGACGGATGATACGACTACCAGTTTGAAGAATCCGTATCCCACCGCTGCCACCTATATGAATCGGCTGCTTGTCCAATTAACCAGTCCGTTCACACATATTTATATTTGGGTTTTAAGTAACGAAACCCAAACGGTAGTTCCTTTGTTTTATTATAAAAGGTTGTAGATATAATTCCTGAGTGTATATCAACCGTAAGTCTCACTGTCTAGGAGTGAATGAGAAAGGGACGGCGTTTATGTATGATAAACGTTTGGTCACGTCCTTTCGATATGAGTTGAGGTGAGCTACTGAAGCTTAGGGGCATCGCAGTGCGTGCTTACAGGAATGCTGAGCTATGGGTCTCGCCCTCTTGGGTAAGTTGCCCTCTCACGTGTCAATCTCATGTATTACTCATAGACAGTGGAAAGTTACAGGGTGGTGAATCTGAATATAATATCAGATGTATTGACCCATTTATATAATACGTTCTGTTGATGAGACAGGGGCCTATTACAAGGGGGAGTGTCTGAGGTGTACATGGGAGTGGCAGATGTGTACCAGGGAGTGTCAGAGGAATACATAGGAGTGTCAGAGTTGTACCTGGGAGTGTCAGAGGTGTACCTGGGAATATCGGAGGTGTACCAGGGAGTGTCAGGGGTGTGCCAGGGAGTGTCAGTTGAGTACCTGGGAGCCTCAAAGGTGTACCTGGGAGTATCGGAGGTGTACCTGGGCATATCGGAGGTGTACCTGGGAATATCGGAGGTGTACCATGGAGTGTCAGAGAAGTACCTTGGAGTTTCAGAGGTGAACCAGGGAGTGTCAGAAGAGTACCTGGGAGTGTCAGAGGTGTACTTGGGAGTATCGGAGGTGTACCTAGGAGTATCAGAGGTGTACCTGGGAGTGTACCAAACCTAATCTAACCTAACCTAACCTAACCTAACCTAACCTAACCTAACCTAACCTAGGTTAGGTTAGGTTAGGTTAGGTTAAGTTAGGTTAGGTTAGGTTAGGTTAGGTTAGGTTACGCATGCTAGGGTTACGGCTAGGGTTGTGTTTGGGGCTAGGTTGTACAGTTGTAGCCTGGCTAGGTTTGGCTTGCTAGGGTTAGAAGTTAGGTTAGCTAGGTTAGAAGAAGAAGTTAGGCCAGGGTTAGGTTAGGTTAGGCTAGGCTTGGCTGGGGTTGGGAAGTTACAGGCTAGGTTGTGTTGTGTTGTGTTACAGGTTAGGTTAGGTTGGGTTGGGTTGGGTTGGGTTAGGTTAGGTTAGGTTAGGTTAGGGTAAGTGAATTTTAGTTAGTTTTACTTCTTTTCACGAAAAACACTCACGGAAATCGTTGAATTTCCTTACAAAAACACTTTTTTAGTTAGTTGTACATATTTTCAAACATGTGCCGTATTTTCTTTTGAAGAACTCTGTTTTGAAGTTAGTTTTACTTCTTTTCACGATTAGGTTAGGTTAGGTTAGGTTAGGTTAGGTTAGGTTAGGTTAGGTTAGGTTAGGTTAGGTTAGGATAGGTTGGGTTGGGTTGGGATGGGTTGGGTTAGGTTAGGTTAGGTTAGGTGCATTTTAGTTAGTTTTACTATTTTTCACGAAAAAACTCAGTTTTAGATGAAAACCAATGTATTTTA
>NW_024714180.1:0-8612 GCF_018991925.1 Homarus americanus
GTATAACAAAGTCCCTCGATCGAGTATATAAAAGTCCCCTGATCGTGTATAACAAAGTCCCCTGGTCGAGTATAAGAAAGTCCCCTCATCGAGTATAACAAAGGCCCCTCATTGAGTATAACAAAGTCCATTGATCAAGTATAAAAAAGTCCCCTTGTCGAGTATAACAAAGTTCCCTGATCGAGTATAACAAAGCCCCCTGGACGAATATAACAAAGTCTTCTCATCGAGTATAACAAAGTCCCTGATCGAGTATAACAAAGTCCCCTGGTCCAATATAACAAAGACCCTGATCGAGTAAAACATATCCCCTGATCGAGTATAACAACGTCCCTGATCGAGTATAACAAAGTCCCCTGGTCCAATATAACAAAGACCCTGATCGAGTATAACATTTCCCCTGATCGAGTATAACAGTCTCCTGGCCCAGTATAACAAAGTCCCTTGATCGAGTATAACAAAGCCCCCTGGATGAGTATAACAAAGTCCCCGGACTGAGTATAACAAAGGCCTCTGGTCGAGTATAACAAAGTCCCCTGGTCGAGAATAACAAAGTCCCCTGATCTAAGTATAACAAAGCCCCCTGGACGAGTATAACAAAGTCCCCTGATCGAGTATAACAAAGTCCCCTGATCGAGTATAACAAAGTCCCCTGGTCCAGTATAACAAAGTCCCCTGATCGAGTATAACATATCCCGTGATCGAGTATAACAACGTCTCCTGGATCAGTATAACAAAGTCCCCAGATCGAGAATAACAAAGTCCCCTTATCGATTACAACAAAGTCCCCTGGTCGAGCATAACAAAGTCCCCTGATCGAGTATAACAAAGTCCCCAGATCCTAATATAACAAATCCCACTAGATGAGTATAAAAAAGTCTCCTGAAACGAGTATAACAAAGTCCCCTGATCGAGTATAACATATCCCCTGATCGAGTATAACAAAGTTCCTGGTTGAGTATAACAAAGTCCCCTGGTCGAGTATAACAAAGTCCATTTGTCAAGTATAAATAAGTCCCCTGGTCGAGTATTACAAAGTCCCCTGATCGAGAATAACAAAGCCCCTGGTCCAATATAACAAAGAACCTGATCGAGTATAACATGTCCCCTGATCGAGTATAACAAATTCTCCTAGCCCAGTATAACAAAGTCCCCTGATCGAGTATAACAAAGCCCCCTGGACGAGTATAACAAAGTCCCCGGACCGAGTGTAACAAAGGTCACTGGTTGAGTATAACACAGTCCCCTAGTCGAGAATAACAAAGTCCCCTGATCGAGTATAACAAAGCCCCCTGGACGAGTATAACAAAGTCCCCTGATCGAGTATAACAAAGTCCCCTGATCGAGTATAACAAAGTCCCCTGGTCCAGTATAACAAAGTCCCCTGATCGAGTATAACATATCCCCTGATCGAGTATAACAAT
This sequence comes from Homarus americanus, assembly GCF_018991925.1. Lineage (NCBI taxonomy): Eukaryota > Metazoa > Arthropoda > Malacostraca > Decapoda > Nephropidae > Homarus > Homarus americanus. The sequence goes on from NW_024714180.1 coordinate 1,425, forward strand.
GTCTCCTGGCTCAGTATAACAAAGTCCCCATATCGAGCATAATAAAGTCCCCTAATCGATTACAACAAAGTTCTCCTTGTCGAGTTTAACAAAGTCCCCTGATCGAGTATAACAAAGTCCCCAGATCCTAATATAACAAAGCCCACTAGAAGAGTATAAGAAAGTCCCCTGAACCGAGTTTAACAAAGTCCCCTGATCGAGTATAACATATCCCCTGATCGAGTATAACAAAGTCCCTGGTAGAGTATAACAAAGTCCCCTGGTCGAGTATAACAAAGTTTTCTAATCGAGTATAACAAAGGACCCTGGTCGAGTATAACAAAGGCCCCTCATCGTGTATAACAAAGTCCATTGGTCAAGTATAAATAAGTCCCCTGGTCGAGTATAACAAAGTTCCCTAATCGAGTATAACAAAGTCCCCTGTTCGAGTATGGCAAAGTCCCCTGATCGAGTATAAGAAAGCCTCCTCATCGAGTATAACAATGTCCCCTGATCAAGTATAACGAAGCCCCCTCCTCGAGTATAACAAAGGCTCCTGATCGAGTATAACAAAGGCCCCTGATCGAGTCTAAAGAAGGCCCCTAATCGAGTATAACAAAGTCCCCTGATCTAGTATAACAAAGGCGCCTCATCGAGTATAACAAAGTCCCCTAATTGAGTACAACAAAGCCGCCTAATCGAGTATATCAAAGTCCCATGGTCTAGTATAACAAAGTCCCCTGTTCGAGTCTAACAAAGTCCCCTTATCGAGTATGACAAATTCCCCTTATCGAGTACAACAAAGTCCGCTGATCGAGTATAAAAATGTCCCCTGGCCCAGTATAACAAAGTCCCCATATCGAGCATAGCAAAGTCCCCTGATCGATTACAACAAAGTCCCCTGGTCGAGTATAACAAAGCTCCCTGGACGAGTATAACAAAGTCCCCTGATCGAGTATAACAAAAGTCCCCTGATCGAGTATAACAAAGTCCCCTGATCGATTACAACAAAGCCCCCTGTACGAGTATAACACAGTCCCCTGTTCGAGTATAACAAAGTCCCTAATCGAGTATAACAAAGTCCCCTGATCGAGTATAACATATCCCCTCATCGAGTATAACAAAGTTTCCTGGCCCAGTATAACAAATCCCCAGATCGTGCATAACAAAGTCCCCTGATCGATTATAACATAGTCCCGGACCGAGGATAACAAAGGCCTCTGGTCGAGTATAACAAAGCCCCCGGGTCGAGAATAACAAAGTCCCCTGATACTAGTATAACAAAGTCCCCTGACCGAGTATAAAAAAGTCCCCTGGTCCAGTATAACAAAGTCCCCTGATCGAGTATAACAAAGTCCCCTGGTCGAGTATAGCTAAGGGTCCGGATCGAGTAAGACAAAGTCCCCTGATCGAGTATAACAAAGTCCCCTGACCGAGTATAAGAAAGCCCCCTGGACGAGTATAACAAAGTCCCCTGACAGAGTATAACAAAGTTCTCTGCTCGAGTATAACAAAGTCCCCGGATCGAGTATAACAAAGTCCCCAGGTCGAGTATAACAAAGTCCCTTGATCGAGTATAACAAAAGCCCCTCATCGAGTATAGCAAAGTCCATTGGTCAAATATAGGAAAGTCCACTGATCGAGTATGACGAAGTCCCCTGATTAATTATAAAAAAGTCCCCTTGTCGAGTATAACAAAGTCCCCTGATCGAGTATAACAAAGTCCCCTGGTCGAGTATAAGAAAGCCCCCTCATCGAGTATAACAAAGGCCCCTAATCGAGTATAACAAAGGCCCCTGATTGAGTATAACAAAGTCCCCTGATCAAGTATAACAAAGTCCTCTGGTTGAGTATAACAAAGTCCCTGATCGAGTATAAAAAAGTCCCCTGATCGCATATATTTAAGTCCCCTAGTCGAGTATAACAAAGTCCCCTGATCGAGTATAACAAAGGCCCCTCATTGAGTATAACAAAGTCCATTGGTCAATTATAAAAAAGTCCCCTGGTCGAGTATAACAAAGTCCCATGATCGAGTATAACAAAGTCCTCTGCTTGAGTATAAAAAAGTCCCCTGATGGAGTATAACAAAGTCCCCTGCTCGAGTATAACAAAGTCGCCAGATCGAGTATAACAAAGGCCCCTCATCGAGTATAACAAAGTCCATTGGTCAAGTATAAAAAATCCCCTAGTCGAGTATAACAAAGTCCCCTGATCGAGTATAACAAAGACCCTTGGTCGAGTATAGCATAGTCCCCTGATCGAGTATAACAAAGCCTCCTCATCGAGTATAACAAAGACCCCTGATCGAGTATAACACAGCCCCCTACTCGAGCATAAGAAAGTCCCCTGATCGAGTATAACAAAGTCCCCTGATCGAGTATAACAAAGGCCCCTGATCGAGTCTAAAAAAGGCCCTTCATCGAGTATAACAAAGTCCCCTGATCTAGTACAACAAAGGCCCCTAATCGAGTATAACAAAGGCCCCTCATCGATTTAACAAAGTTCTCTCGTCGAGTATACCAAAGCCGCCTAATCGAGTATAACAAAGTCTCCTGGTCGAGTATAACAAAGTCCCCTGTTCGAGTATAACAAAGTCCGGTGATCCTGTATAACAAAGGCCCCTGGTCGAGTATAACAAAGTCCCCTCATCGAGTATAACAAAAGTCCCTTGATCGAGTATAACAAAGTTCCCTGGTCGAGTATAACAAAGTTTTCTAATCGAGTATAACAAAGGCCCCTGGGCGATTATAACAAAGTCCCCTGGTCGAGTATAACAAAGTCTCCTGATCGAGTATAACATATCCCCTGACCGAGTATAACAAAGTCCTCTTGTCGAGTATAACAAAGTCCCCTGATCGAGTATAACAAAGTCCCCTGGTCGAGTATAACAAAGTCCCCTGGTCGAGTATAACAAAGCCCCCTCATCGAATATAACAAAGGCCCCTCATCGAGTATAACAAAGTCCCTGATTGAGTATAACAAAGTCCCCTCATCGAGTATAACAAAGTCCTCTGGTTGAGTATAACAAAGTCCCTGATCGAGTATAAAAAAGTCCCCTGATCGTGTATATCAAAGTCCCCTGGTCAAGTATAAGAAAGTCCCCTGATCGAGTATAACAAAGGCCCCTCATTGAGTATAACAAAGTCCATTGGTCAAGTATAAAAAAGTCCCCTGGTCGAGTATAACAAAGTCCCCATATCGAGTATAACAAATGCTCCTCATCGAATATAACAAAGTCCATTGGTCAAGTATAAAAAAGTCCCCTTGTCGAGTATAACAAAGTCCCTGATCGAGAATAACAAAGTCCCCTTATCGAGTATAACAAAGCCCCCTGGACGAATATAACAAAGTCCCCTCATCGAGTATAATAAAGTCCCTGATCGAGTATAACAAAGTCCCCTGGTCCAATATGACAAAGACCCTGATCGAGTATAACATCCCTTCATCAAGTATAACAACGTCTCCTGGCGCAGTATAACAAAGTCCCCAGATCGAGCATAACAAAGTCCCCTGATTGATTATAACAAAGTCCCCTGGTCGAGTATAACAAAGGGCCCTCATTGAGTAAGACAAAGTCCCTTGATCGAGTATAACAAAGTCTCCTGATCCTAGTATAACAAAGCCCACTGGACGAGTATAACAAAGACCCCTGAACCGAGTATAACAAAGTCCCCTGATGGAGTATAACATATCCCCTGATCGAGTATAACAAATTCCCTGGTGGAGTATAACAAAGTCCCCTGGTAGAGTATAACAAAGTTTTCTAATCGAGTACAACAAAGGCCCCTGGTCGAGTATAACAAAGGCCACTCATGGAGCATAACAAAGTCCATTGATCAAGTATAAATAAGTCCCCTGGTCGAGTATAACAAAGTCCCCCGATCGAGTATAACAAAGTCTCCTCATCGACTAGTACAAAGTCCCCTGGTCGAGTATAACGAAACCCCCTGCTCGAGTATAACAAGGTCCCCTGATCGAGTATAACAAGGTCCCCTGATCGAGTATAACAAAGGCCCCTAATCGAGTATAACAAAGTCCCCTGATCTAGTATAACAAAGGCGCCTCATCGAGTCTAACAAAGTCCCCTTATCGAGTATAACAAATTCCCCTTATCGAGTGCAACAAAGTCCCCTTATCGAGTATAACAAAGTCCCTGATCGAATATAAAAAAAGTCCCATGGTCCAGTATAACAAAGTCCGCTGATCGAGTGTAAAAAAGTCCCCTGGCCCAGTATAACAAAGTCCCCATATCGAGCATAACAAAGTCCCCTGATCGATTATAACAAAGTCCCCTGGTCGAGTATAACAAAGCCCCCTGGACGAGTATAACAAAGTCCCCTTATCGAGTATAACAAAATCGGGTGATCGAGTATAACAAAGGCCCCTGGTCGAGTATAACAAAGTCCCCTGATCGAGTATAACAAAAGTCCCCTGATCGAGTATAACAAAGTCCCCATATCGAGTATAACAAAGCCCCCTGGACGAGTATAACACAGTCCCCAGATGGAGTATAACAAAGTCCCTAATCGAGTATAACAAAGTCCCCTGATCGAGTATAACAAAGCCCCCTGGACGAATATAACAAAGTCCCCTCATCGAGTATAATAAAGTCCCTGATCGAGTATAACAAAGTCCCCTGATCTAGTATAACAAAGGCGCCTCATCGAGTATAACAAAGTCCCCTAATTGAGTACAACAAAGCCGCCTAATCGAGTATAACAAAGTCCCATGGTCTAGTATAACAAAGTCCCCTGTTCGAGTCTAACAAAGTCCCCTTATCGAGTATGACAAATTCCCCTTATCGAGTACAACAAAGTCCCCTTATCGAGAATAACAAAGTCCGCTGATCGAGTATAAAAATGTCCCCTGGCCCAGTATAACAAAGTCCCCATATCGAGCATAGCAAAGTCCCCTGATCGATTATAACAAAGTCCCCTGGTCGAGTATAACAAAGCTCCCTGGACGAGTATAACAAAGTCCCCTGATCGAGTATAACAAAAGTCCCCTCATCGAGTATAACAAAGTCCCTGATCGATTACAACAAAGCCCCTTGGACGAGTATAACACAGTCCCCTGTTCGAGTATAACAAAGTCCCTAATCGAGTATAACAAAGTCCCCTGATCGAGTATAACATATCCCCTCATCGAGTATAACAAAGTTTCCTGGCCCAGTATAACAAATCCCCAGATCGTGCATAACAAAGTCCCCTGATCGATTTTAACATAGTCCCGGACCGAGGATAACAAAGGCCTCTGGTCGAGTATAACAAAGTCCCCTGGTCGAGAATAACAAAGTCCCCTGATACTAGTATAACAAAGTCCCCTGACCGAGTATAAAAAAGTCCCCTGGTCCAGTATAACAAAGTCCCCTGATCGAGTATAACAAAGTCCCCTGGTCGAGTATAGCAAAGGGTCCGGATCGAGTAAGACAAAGTCCCCTGATCGAGTATAACAAAGTCCCCTGACCGAGTATAACAAAGCCCCCTGGACAAGTATAACAAAGTCCCCTGACAGAGTATAACAAAGTTCTCTGCTCGAGTATAACAAAGTCCCCGGATCGAGTATAACAAAGTCCCCAGGTCGAGTATAACAAAGTCCCTTGATCGAGTATAGCCCCCTCATCCAGGTATAACGAGCCCCTCAGCAGAGTATAACAAAGGCCCCTGATTGGGTATAACAAAGTCCCTGATCCATTATAACAAAAAAGGTCACTCTGGTTGATATAGCAAAAGTCCCTGATCGAGTATAAAAAGTCCCTGGTGGAGTATAACAAAGTCCCCTGGTCGAGTATAACAAAGTTTTCTAATCGAGTATAACAAAGGACCCTGGTTGAGTATAACAAAGTCCTCTGATCAAGTATAACAAAGTCCCCTGATAAAGTATAACAAAAGTCCTCTGCTTGGTATAAAAAGTCCCCTGATGGAGTATAACAAAGTCCCCTGCTCGAGTATAACAAAGTCGCCAGATCGAGTATAACAAAGGCCCCTCATCGAGTATAACAAAGTCCATTGGTCAAGTATAAAAAATCCCCTGGTCGAGTATAACAAAGTCCCCTGATCGAGTATAACAAAGACCCTTGGTCGAGTATAGCATAGTCCCCTGATCGAGTATAACAAAGCCTCCTCATCGAGTATAACAAAGACCCCTGATCGAGTATAACACAGCCCCCTACTCGAGCATAAGAAAGTCCCCTGATCGAGTATAACAAAGTCCCCTGATCGAGTATAACAAAGGCCCCTGATCGAGTCTAAAAAAGGCCCTTCATCGAGTATAACAAAGTCCCCTGATCTAGTACAACAAAGGCCCCTAATCGAGTATAACAAAGGCCCCTCATCGATTTAACAAAGTTCTCTCGTCGAGTATACCAAAGCCGCCTAATCGAGTATAACAAAGTCTCCTGGTCGAGTATAACAAAGTCCCCTGTTCGAGTATAACAAAGTCCGGTGATCCTGTATAACAAAGGCCCCTGGTCGAGTATAACAAAGTCCCCTCATCGAGTATAACAAAAGTCCCTTGATCGAGTATAACAAAGTTCCCTGGTCGAGTATAACAAAGTTTTCTAATCGAGTATTACAAAGGCCCCTGGGCGATTATAACAAAGTCCCCTGGTCGAGTATAACAAAGTCTCCTGATCGAGTATAACATATCCCCTGACCGAGTATAACAAAGTCCTCTTGTCGAGTATAACAAAGTCCCCTGCTCGAGTATAACAAAGTCCCCTGGTCGAGTATAACAAAGTCCCCTGGTCGAGTATAACAAAGCCCCCTCATCGAATATAACAAAGGCCCCTCATCGAGTATAACAAAGTCCCTGATTGAGTATAACAAAGTCCCCTCATCGAGAATAACAAAGTCCTCTGGTTGAGTATAACAAAGTCCCTGATCGAGTATAAAAAAGTCCCCTGATCGTGTATATCAAAGTCCCCTGGTCAAGTATAAGAAAGTCCCCTGATCGAGTATAACAAAGGCCCCTCATTGAGTATAACAAAGTCCATTGGTCAAGTATAAAAAAGTCCCCTGGTCGAGTATAACAAAGTCCCCATATCGAGTATAACAAATGCTCCTCATCGAGTATAACAAAGTCCATTGGTCAAGTATAAAAAAGTCCCCTTGTCGAGTATAACAAAGTCCCTGATCGAGAATAACAAAGTCCCCTTATCGAGTATAACAAAGCCCCCTGGACGAATATAACAAAGTCCCCTCATCGAGT
>NW_024714181.1:0-135000 GCF_018991925.1 Homarus americanus
AAATGGCAAACAATTGCCTTATATGTGAATTATGGCAGCAGGACGAGAAACAAAAATGGCAACAATGGCTTATAGTGTGATTAATGGCAGCAGTGCGAAAAACAAAATGGCAAATACCGGTTTTATATGTGAATAATGGCAGCAGTGGACGAAAACAAAAAATGGCAACAATTGCTTTATATGTGATTAATGGCAGCAGGGACGAAAACAAAAATGGCAACGCTTATATGTGATTAACACGGCAGCAGGGACGAAAAAAAAATGGCAACACCGTCTTATATGTGAAACGGCAGCAGGGACGAAACAAAAAATGGCAACAATTGCCTTATATGTGATTAAGGCAGCAGGGCGAAAACAAAAAACGGCAACAATTGCCTTTATAGTGTGAACAACGCAGCGTAAATATGCCGAAAAATGGCAACAATTGCCTTTATATGCGAATAATGGCAGCAGACGGTGAAAAAAAGCGCAACGCCTATATGTGATTAATGGCAGCAGGGTCGAAACAAAATGGCAAACAATTGCCTTATATGTGAATAATGGCAGCAGGACGAAAACAAAAATTGCCAGGCGAGATTAATGGCAGCAGGACGAAAATGAAAATGGCAACAATTTCCTATATGATTAATGGCAGCATGGGCTGGAAACAAAAAATGGCAACAATTGCCTTTTATAAGTGTTTAATGGCAGCAGTGGGCGAAACAAAAAAAACGGGCAACAATTGCCGGCGTGATTAACGGCACAGTGGGCGAAAACAAAAATGGCAGCATTGCCTTTATGTGAATAACGAGCAGTGAGCGAAACAAAAATGGCAAATAATTGCCTTATATGTGAATACGGCAGCAGCGATGAAAAAAAAAATGGCAACAATTGCCTTATATGTGAATAATGGCAGCAGGGGACGAAAAAAAAATGGCAAATAATTGCTCATGTGTGATTAATGGCAGCAGTGGACGAAATAAAAATGGCAACAACCGGTTTTATATGTGATTAATGGCAGCAGGACGAAACAAAAATGGCAACAATTGCCTTATAAGTGATTTACAGCAGGGCGAAAACAAAAATGGCACACAATCGAGTATGTGAATAATGGCAGCAGTAGGGCGAAACAAAATGGCAAATACCGTTTTATATGTGAAATGGCAGCAGGGACGAAAACAAAAATGGCAACAATTGCTTTATATATGATTAATCAGCAGGGACGAACAAAATGGCAACATTTGCCTTATATGTGATTAACGGCAGCAGTGGGCTAAACAAAAATGCAACAACTGCATTTATATGTGATTAATGGCAGCAGGGAGAAGGAAAATAAAAACGGCAACAATTGCCTTTATATGTGATTAACGGCAGCATAAGGAAAACAAAAATGGCAAATACAACTGCCTTTTATATGTGAATAATGGCAGCAGAGGGACGAAAAACAAAATGCACAATTGCCTTATATGTGAATAATGGCAGTGAAGAAAACAAAAAATGGCAGTACTGTTTTATATGTGATTAATGCCAGTGACGAAAACAAAAAATGCAAATAATTGCCTTATATGTGATATTAATGGCAGCAGGGCAAAACAAAAATGGCAACAATTGCCTTATATGTGATTAATGGCAGCAGGGGATGAAAACAAAAATGCCAACACTGTTATAGTGTGATTAATGGCAGAAGGAAAACAAAAATGGCAATAATTGTCTTATATGTGAATAATGCAGCAGAGGGAAAATAAAATGGCAATAATTGGTTTTATATGTGATTAATTACAGCAGTGAGGAAACAAAAATGGCAACAATTGCCTTATATATGAATAATAATGGCACCAAAACAAAAATGCAACAATTGCCTTATATGAATAATGGCAGCAGTGGACGAAAACAAAAATGGCAACAATTGCCTTATATGCGATTAATGGCAGCAGGGACGAAAACAAAAATGGCAACAATTGCCTTTTATGTGACATTAATGGCACAGGACGAAAAAAAAAATGGCAACAACTTTTATAGTGATTAATGCAGCAGTGGGGAGAAACAAAATGGCAACAATTGCCTTATATGTCATTAATGGCAGTGAGGCGAAAACAAAATGGGCACAATGGCCTTTATATGTGATTAATGGCAGCAGTGTGGCGAAAAAAAAATGGCAACAATTGTTATGCGTGATTAATGGCAGGGAAGCGAAAACAAAAATGGCAACAATTGCCTTTATATGTGATTAACGGCAGCAGGGCGAAATAAAAATGGCAAATAATCGCCTATATGTGATTAATGGCAGCAGGACGAAAACAAAATGGCAACAATTGCCTTATATGTAAATAACGGCAGCAGGGGACGAAAAAAAAATGGCAACAATTGCCTATATGTGATTAATGGCAGCAGTGGGACGAAAACAAAAATGGCAACAATGGCGGCGTGTATTAATGGCAGCAGGACGAAACAAAAATGGGCAAATACGTTTTATATGTGAAGCTAATGGCAGCAGTGGACGAAACAAAAAATGGCAACAATTGCCTTATGCGTGATTAATGGCAGCAGGGACGAAAATAAAATTGCGGCAATTACCTGTATGTGATTAATGCGCAGTGGGACGAAAACAAAAATGCGCAACAGTTTTATATGTGATTAATGGCAGCATGGGCGAAACAAAATGGCAACAATTGGCTCTTATATGTGAATAATGGCAGCAGTGATGAAAAACAAAATACAACACTGGCCTTATATGTGATTACGGCAGCAGTGGGGCGAAAACAAAAATGGCAACAATTGCCTGCATTGAACAATACAGCAGGGTAAGAAAAAAAATGGCAAATAACCGCCTTATATGTGTATTAATGGCAGCAGGAAGGAAACAAAATGCAACAATTGCTTATATATGAATAATGCGCAGGCGAAACCAAAAATGGCAACAATTGCCTTATATGTGATTACTGGCAGGCAAAACAAAAAATATACCAATTACTTATATGTGACAATGGCAGCAGGTGATCAAAAAAAAAATGCCACAATATGCGATTAATGGAAAAGAAGAGGAGAAACAAAAAGCAAACAACTTTAATGTGATTAATAAGCAGAGGCGAAAACAAAAATGGCAACAATATTTTATAGTGATTAACGGCAGCAGTGGCAAAAAAATGGCAACAACGTTTATATATAATGGCAGCAGAGAGGACGAAACAAATGGCAACAATTGCTTTATATGACACGCAGCAGGAGCGAAAATAAAAATTACCATATGTGATTAATGCGCAGGGCGAAAACAGGAACAAAAATGGCAACAATATTTTATATGTGATTAAATGGCAGGGCGAAAACAAAAATGGGCAAATGCCTTATATGTGATACTGCAGCAGGGTAAACAAAATGGCAAATAATTGTTTATATGTGATTAATGGCAGCAGAGGATTAAAACAAAAATGCAAATAATTGTTTTATATGTGATTAATGGCAGCAGAGGACGAAACAAAAATGGCACCTTTTTATTGATTGATACAAGGCAGGGCGAAAAAAAAATGGCAACACTGCCTTTATGATTATTAAGCAGCAGTGGCGGAAAACAAAATGGCAACACCATTTTATGTGATTAATGACAGCAGCAGCGAAAATGGCAACAATTGTTTCCTATATGCGATTAATGGCAGCAGAGGACGAAACAAAAAATGGCATAATTGCCTACGTGATTACGAAGCAGGGGCGAAAAAAAATACAACAATTGCCTTTTATATGTGATTAATGGCAGGAAACAAAAAGAAAACACGATTAACGGCAGTAGGGACGAAAAACAAAATGGCAAACAATTGTTATATATGTGATTAATGGCAGATGGAGGCGAAACAAAAAATGGCAACAATTGATATGTGATTAATAAGGCAGAGGGGCGAAAACAAAATGGCAACACCGTAATGTATATGTGATTAATGCGGCAGAGAGCGAAACAAAAATGGCAATTGCCTTATAGTGATAAAATGGCAGCAGAGGACGAAAAAAAAAATGGCAAAAAATAAGTGTTGCAGATTAATACAGCGAGAGGACGAAAACAAAATGGCCAATTGCCTAATGTGATTAATGGCAGGGCGAAACAAAAAATGGCACAATCATTTTATGTGATTAACGCAGGAATAGCAGAGGGACGAAAACAAAAAATAGCAACAATTGCCTTACTTGTGATTAACGGCAGCAGTGTGGCGAAATCAATAAATGGCAACAATTGCCTTATATGTGATTAACGGCAGCAGTGTTTTTGAAACAAAAAATGGCAACAATTGCCTTGCATGTGATTAACGGTAGTAGTTTGGCGAAAACGAAAAATGACAACAATTGCCTTACATGTGATTAACGGCAGCAGTGGAAGTGACTGTGTGGGGGACAAGGAGGTAAACATCGTGGCTGGAAGAGAGAGAATCGTGACATAGTAAAGGACATCGCTAAGGGTAAATGAAAGTGATATTGTTGAAGAGTAAATGACGCAAATAAGGAACCGTGAAAGAATATGAAGATATTTTGGGGAATAAAGTGGAAAAAAAAGGTAAGCCTAAGGAAAGTGTTTGAATACTGTTAATTATCATCTAAACTATGTCCCATGAGAGTGACAATACCTGTACACAGACAAGCCTCTTCATTACAGGTATCTATCACTTTAATGTTTTCAAGATATGTTTAATCAGCCTGTTTACATGTGAAGGATGGTTATAATAAGGTATAATTGGACAGGTAAAATACACAAATTATATTCAACATAACTTCACCAACACTTCACTATAATCTTCATAAGTGATACTGACAATTGTGTGGAACATCATAACTTCCTGTGACATTTATTTATTATATAACTGGTGATGGAGCTTAGGACTTTTATGAATTATGCCTCAGATAATATAGATATGGTATAAAAAAATTAATATCACACAAAATCATTTCTAGTAGAGGGACAGTAAAATTACTTTCAGTGAAGATCTATCAGTCGCTACACACGGGACTCAGAGCATGAAAAAGTCTACCGTGGCAGGCAGCAACGTTTCACTTACTCGCGCTAAAAATTCATATATTATTTATCTAAGGTATCTCTCTCTCTGACCTGTAAACCTCACCCCGCAGATACTAACGTCATGGCCTGGTATATGCTCTCTTTGCCATATCTCATGGGAAACTCATCGACGGTTATATGCTCGTGGTCGACAAAATCCCCTGATCGAGTATAACAAAAGTCCCTGATCGAGTATAACAAAGTCCCCTGATCGAGTATAACAAAGTCCCATGATCGAGTATAACAAAGCCCCATGGTCGAGCATAACAAAGTCCCCTGATCGAGTATAACAAAAGCCTGATCGCGTATAACAAAGGCCCCTCATCGCGTATAACAAAGCCCCTGGTCGAGTAAAACAAGCCCCTGATCGAGTATAACAAAGGCCCCTAGTCGAGTATAACAAAGGTCCCTGATGGAGTATAACAAGGCCCTGATCAAGTATAAAAAAGGCCCCAGATCGAGTATAACAAAGCCCCCTAATCGAGTATAACAAAGGCCCCTAATCGAGTATAACAACGGCCCGTGATCGAGTATAACAAAGGCCGCTGATCGAGTATAACAAAAGTCCCTGATCGAGCATAACAAAGGCCCCTGATCTAGTATAACAAAGCCCCCTCATCGAGTATAACAAAGGCACCTGATCAAGTATAACAAATTCCCTTGATCGAGGGCAATAAAGTCCACTGATCTAGTATAACAACACCCTCATCGAGTATAACAAAGGCCCTGATCAAAGTATAACAAAGCCCCCTAATCGAGTATAACAAAGTCCCCTCATCGAGTATAACAAAGTCCCCTGATCGAGCATAACAAAGGCCACTCAAACATCCAAACATCATTACATACACTCAATAAACATCCAAACATTACTACATACACTCAAACATCCAAACATCACTACATACACTCAAACATCCAAACATTACTACATACACTCAAACATCCAAACATCACTACAGACACTCAAACATCCAAACATCACTACATACACTCAAACATCAAACATCACTACATACACTCAAACATCAAACATCATTACATACCTCAAACATCCAAACATCATTACATACACTCAATAAACATCCAAACATTACTACATACACTCAAACATCCAAACATCACTACATACACTCAAACATCCAAACATTACTCCATACACTCAAACATCCAAACATCACTACATACACTCAAACATCCAAACATCACTACATACACTCAAACATCCAAACATCACTACATACACTCAAACATCCAAACATCACTACAGACACTCAAACATCCAAACATCACTACATACATCCAAACATCCAAACATCACTACATACACTCAAACATCCAAACATCATTACATACAAACATCAAACATCACTACAACACTCAAACATCCAAACATTACTACATACACTCAAACATCCAAACATCACTACATACAAACATCAAACATCACTACATACAAACATCCAAACATCACACAAACACTCAAACATCTAAACATCACAACATACACTCAAACATCCAAACATCATACACTCAAACATCCAAACATCACTACATACACTCAAACATCCAAACATTACATACACTCAAACATCAAACATCTACATACCTCAAACATCAAACATCGTTACGTGCCTCAAACAAACATCACTACATACACTCAAACATCAAACATCTACATACACTCAAACACCCAAACATCACTACATACACTCAAACATCCAAAGATCATTACATACACTCAAACATCCAAACATCACTACATACACTCAAATATCCAAACATCACTACATACACTCAAACATCCAAACATCATTACATACACTCAAACATCCAAACATCACTACATACACTCAAACATCCAAACATCACTACATACACTCAAACATCCAAACATCATTACAGACACGCAAACATCCAAACATCACTACAGACACTCAAACACCCAAACATCACTACATACACTCAAACATCCAAACATCATTACATACACTCAATAAACATCCAAACATAATTACATACACTCAAACATCCAAACATCACTACATACACTCAAACATCCAACTACGTTACCTCAAACATCAAAACATCACTACATACCTCCAACACATCATTACATACACTCAATAAACATCCAAACATAATTACATACACTCAAACATCCAAACATCACTACATACACTCAAACATCCAAACATCATTACATACACTCAATAAACATCCAAACATAATTACATACACTCAAACATCCAAACATCACTACATACACTCAAACATCATTACATACACTCAATAAACATCCAAACATAATTACATACACTCAAACATCCAAACATCACTACATACACTCAAACATCCAAACATTATTACATACACTCAAACATCCAAACATCACTACATACACTCAAACATCCAAACATCATTACATACACTCAAACATCCAAACATCACTACATACACTCAAACATCCAAACATCACTACATACACTCAAACATCCAAACATCACTACATACACTCAAACATCCAAACATCACTACATACACTCAAACATCCATACATCACTACATACACTCAAACATCCAAACATCACTACATACACTCAAACATTCTGTTTACACTTTTACCCAATGTAACAAAATACCTAGAATGTGTTGTTTTTTTCCCTTCGTTATTAGCTCAATGTTTCCTTAAGCCTCCCAGTGAAAGTTATTGGAAAGTGAGGGAGGGTGATGGGGCAGGGGGTGAGGGAGGTGATGGTGGAGAGTCAGGGGGTGGAGTGAGGGGGGGACGGTGAGGGAGACTCGCCAAGCCGGATAACGACTCATCATAGTCGGTTATATTTCCGGCAGGGGGAAGACGCTTTTGTTATAGATGAATTATAAGGTCGAATTATAGAGCCGGATTGTGCGTAGGTATGGACGATTTATTGACAAGGACGAATTATTGAAACGGACGAATTATTGATAAAGACGCTCTACTTCAATCATCAACAATGGACAATGGTAATATTACGTATACAAAACACACAACTTTTTTCTTTCCATTTAATTACGTTCATTATCATATATGTTCACTAAGAGGAAAACAAAAATAAACCCAAATTAAATAAATCACAATTTATTCTACAACACTTTACTGACGATTTTCATTGTGGTTTTACATGAAATATATATATATATATATATATATATATATATATATATATATATATATATATATATATATATATATATATATATATATATATATATATATATATATATTTTTTTTTTTTTTTTTTTTATATCATGAAAATATTTATCTATTGCGGAAATTAAAAACAAACTTGGTTAATTTATTTGATTTATTTTAGTTTTATTTTTTAATTCGTTTTGTATCACAATTATTCGCCAAACTGCTAATGATTGGCGATTTGTTGAAGCTATTGTGTTTTTCGTTAATTTTATTCGCCAAATTTAATACAAGTGGTCGATTATTGAATGTGTTATGTACTGGTTGTATAAGTGTGTATAGTGAGTGTATTGGTGTGTATTGTGAGTGTATAAGTGAGTATAGTGAGTGTACTCGTGTGTAAAGTGAGTGTATTGATGTGTATAGTGAGTAGTAATGTGTGTAGTGACGATTGATGTGTCTCTCAGGTAGTGTTTCTCAGGTAATGTGTCTCTCAGGTACTCTCCCAGGTAGTGTCTCCCAGGTAGGGACTGTGGGAGCGCCTCTCACACACACACACACACACACACACACACACACACACACACACCTCCATCTCCCGAACTTTAAATAACCAGGATTTCAAGATTTGCCAAGCTTGGTGAGTGACAAAGTTCAGGTGAGGGTACTCTCTCTCTCTCTCTCTCTCTCTCTCTCTCTCTCTCTCTCTCTCTCTCTCTCTCTCTCTCTCTCTCTCTCTCTCTCCTTCCTTCTTTCTCACTCCTTTTTTCCTTTACCACAATCTCGTTCTTTTCCTCCCACGTCCTTCCTGTCGTTAGTTTCCCCTCCCTTTCCCCTTCCCTCCTACTCTCACTCGTGTCCTCTATCCCTCTCTTTCATTCCTCTTCAAATCCCCACCCCCTCTCTCTCCCCCTCCTAAGCCCTTTCTACCACCCTCTCTCCCCCCATTCTTTTATTAGCCCTCCCTCTCTCTTCCTTCTACTCTTCATCATTTCCTCCATCTCCCCCTCTCTCTTTTTCCTCGAATTTTAATTTTCTTTTGACATATTGCTGTTATATTTTTTTATCCTGTCTTCCCCCTCTATACTTCCTCCCCTCCCCACACAATCCCTCCCCTCCCCCACACACAATCCTTCCCCTCCTGTCCTGTATTCCTTCCCACCTGCTCAGCCCCCTCCCCTCCCTGGCTTTGAACCCCCCACTCCCCCCTAACTGGAACCACTTGTCACCCACCCCCTCCCCCTACACACATCCTTCGGCCAAGTCATCTGTGGATTCCTCTGCATGATCCGTTTGAGGACTTTTTTCTTTCTCGGGTTTTCCTAAGTATCCTTCAGAGTCCTTCAGAGTCCTTTCCTCATCTGCCACTGTTAGCCTCTTTGATGATTTCATTTCCAAGAGTTTAATGCATTTTTTTTGGGGGGGGGGTGGCTATTATTTTTCTCTTTGTCAGTATATTTGTCTAAGTAACAGGAGTTTTATTTTGTTTTTGTTTTCTTTTGTGTATCTTATATTATGTGGGTTTTTAGTGTGTATTATGTTCGTCATTATTATTATTAGCATTATCATCGTCATCATTATCAGCTAATGTAAAAGTCCCTCTGAAACTCACCCAACAAAGGACAATGATAAGTCTCACTGTCTCTCACGCACGCACACACACACACACACACACACACACACACACACACACACACACACACACACACACACACACACACACACACATGTATCCCCATCATCTAAACATCAACAACAAAACAGCAAGTCATCTTCTCTCCGAACTCACAAATATGGATAAGTTTATGAGTACAACTTCAACTCACAAAACCTATGACACAAAGATGGACTCACAAAAATATTCGTTGGTCTAAAAAGCCATTGTCATTCTGCCTTTACTTCAAGCGACCTTGTAATCCATGAGAGAGAGAGAGAGAGAAAGAGAAAGAGAGACACTCTCTATTTCTCTCTCTCTCTCTCTCTCTCGCCTCTCTCCCCCTCATCCTTTCCTCTCTCTCACCCCCTTTCCCTCTCTCACTCCCCACTTCTACCTTTCACTCACCCCCTCCCCTCACCCCTTCCTCCCTCCCTCTCACTCCCACTCACTCTCCTCTCAGGATTAATCCAACAGATCTTCTTCATATCACATTATCCTCTTATATAGGATCAGAAACCTTCTTTTTGAGCTTCTTTTCTACTATCAGTTGCCTGAGCCTTTAAAAGACGCCGCTCCTCCTATAAAGATCTCTCACGTTCTGGCCAAAAAAAAAAAAAATCCCTCACGTTCTGGACCCCCAAAAAATCCCTCACGTTCTGGCCCCAAAAATAATCCCTCACGTTCTGGCCCAAAAAATAATCCCTCACGTTGTGGCAAAATAAAAATAAATAAATAAATAAAATAAATAAATAAAACAACAAAAACAAATACGTTCTCTAGTCATAAAAAGTTGATTCGATTCTCTATCTGGGTGAAGTTCTAATGAGCCTTTATTCCAGTCGCTTATAGATCCGTTAGTCATTTGTTTCACTCTAAGCGTTACCTGTATCTATTGTTATCATCCAATCAGAACATCAGAAGCCTTGGGATGTATAGGTGTTATAATGATGACGTTTATCCCTTGTACATGATGACAGGTTGTGTGTGTGTGTTGTTTGAAAGATTAAATCATTTGAAGTTTCTCTGGACGAGTATTATAACATTTAACTCTGTCTGTCTGTCTGTCTTCCCCTTTTATTCATCCACATTATTCCTCCCTCTCATTCTTTTCTCCATTTACCCTTTCCCTCCTTCCCCCACCTCCATCCCTTCCACCTTTTTTATTTTCTCTCCCTCATCCACTCTCCTCTTCCACCTACCCATCCCTTCTTCCTCTTCCTTTCTGCCCTCCACCCATCTACATCCTACCCCTTTCCCTCTTGCTCTCTCCCTTTACACACCCCCTCTCCCTCTCACCTCCCCTTACCTCCCCTCTCCCCCAATCCCCTCCCACCTCCCCCTCCCGCATCAACAAACTTTAACCTGCTGCTGCTGCTATAATTTTCAGTGTAACATTTAATTTAACAAATGTATTATAATTAGTTGTGCTCCGCCCTAGATTATGCCACTCATTTACCGCTTGACCTAATTTGTTTGTCCACTTTTAAAAATGTTTTTCATTTTACATTCACGTCGTTTAAACGTTTTTTTTTGGGAGGGAGGGTATTTTCAGGAGAATATTTTTTCCTAACTTCATGTTGCGTTGAAATAATTTGTTTGGTTTATATTTTGTTTTGAGGTTTTGCATGTTTTGTATACATAACTAAACGTACATACATACATACATACATACATACGTACATACATACTGTACATACACACACGTACATAATGAAGCTAATAAGGACAGTCTCTCTCAATACATACATACATACATACGCTTTATACACTTACACTTCCACCCACCACATACATACACTTCTGTTTATGCATATACACACACACGTACACGAGGAGGCAAATAAGGACAGTCTCTCAAACGTGTACATGAAAGATACACATGAACACCCCCTTCCACTCCCTCTCTTTCCTCCTTCCCCTCGCTTTCATGTTCCCCCTTCCACCTCCCTCTCTTTTCCGTTGTTTTCTTTCCAATTCTACCTTCTGTTCCTTCCACATTCCTCCAACATAGCTTCCTCCATCCCTCCTCTTTTACCCCTCTATCTCCCCCATCTTCCTCCCTCCCACTACCCTCCTCCTCTTCCTCCCTCCCACTACCTTCCTCCGTCTATCCTCCCTCTACCCTCCCTCCCACTACCTTCCTCCGTCTATCCTCCCTCTACCCTCCCTCCCTCCCTCCCCGACTCTCCAGGCTGGCACAGTTCCCTAGTCGACTTTTTTCCTTCATACTCCGTCTCTTGTTGTCATTCCATTTATTTTATCCTCTTACCCGTCCCCCATTTTCTATGCGGTTTGTTTTTCTTTCTCCACGTCTCTATTTCTTTTCGTCTTTGCTATTACACGTTTTGGTTTGGGTTAGGTTAGGTTTGGGTTAGGTTAGGTTTGGGTTAGGTTAGGTTACGTTAGGTTATTAAACTATATCAGAAAGGTAAAGAAATATAAATAAGAAAGTCATCAAATATTAATGTTCACTACTTGTATACACACACACACACACACACACACACACACACACACACACACACCACACATACATACATACATACATCCACCGCATCATTTCACTGTGAATTAAGACGTCAAAATTAAACCATAATTGAAGGTAACAGAGATTAACAAACAGGTCCTAGACAATAATTACAGGTGATTGATAATACCTGTATCAACACAATTACTCCAGCCTTAATAACAACAAGCGTAGGATGCAAAAAATAGATAATTTGCACAACCTTTTGGCATTACCTCTGCGGGCTGGTGTGCGCACACACACACACACACACACACACACACACACACACACACACTATTACTGTATCACAAAAGCTTATGGCCACAGGTCATTAGCCTGATTGATGCCTTAAGATAACTCACCTGACATATAATAATACCTGGAAGACAACAACAACAACAACAACAATAATAATAATAATAATAATAATAATAATAATAATAATAATAATAATAATAATAATAATAATAATAATAATAATAATATAACAACAACGATAAAAAGGATCAAATAAAAATAAAATTTATGACATTATTAAACACACTACGACTAATTATAAACACATACAGTACTGGTGAACACAATAACGTGCTATATTAAGTAGAGAGGGAGGTGGTAGTGGATGGTCTCTCACTGTCTGTCTCAATGGCTGTATTTTTTCTTTTTTTCTCTTCGTCCATCTATAGTTTTCTTTTTCTACCTGTCTTTCCTGGTCTGTCTTCTTCCGTTTCTAACTGTCTCTCTTTCTCTACCTGTCTCTTTTTTTTCTCTACTTGTCTCTTTCATTTTCTACCTTAACTTTCCCTTTTTCCTTTGGGTATTTTTATGACTATAATTTTCCGAATCTCTCTCCCTCCCTGTATCATCCTCTCTCCCTCACTCTCCCTTTATCACGAATTCCTCCTCGTACCCTCATCCCCTCCCACCTTTTCTTCCCTCTTTCCCTCTCCTTCGCCCTCATCCCCTTCCAGCTCTTCTCTCCCTCTTTTTCCCTCTCCTCCCACCTCCCTCACCCACTCACCATGGACGTTCATGCACTTTCCATCAACAGGGACCACAAAAGGCGTCCCCCGCCCCCACCACCCAGCTTCCAGGGCCATTGTGAGGGCTAAGTCAAGTGGCCTGGAGGCACCCTGGAGGCCCCCTGTTATTTTGGAGGCGCCCCGGGAAGCATTCCTAGCATTTTGGAGGCATCCTGGAGGCCCTATGGATCTCTGGAAACATCCCTAGAGGTATCCTGGCACTCTGAAGGAATCTTGGAGGCTCTCTGACACTCTGAAAACATCCCCAGAGGCATCCTGGCACTCTGAAGGCATCCTTATAGGTACCCTGGCACTCTGAAGGCATTTCAGGAGAAACATATGCAATGTAAAAGCAATCTGGCACTCTGGAGCACCTGAGAAACTCCGAAGGCATACAGGTAGGAATCCTGGCACTCTGAAGACGCCTTGGGGGCAACCTATTACTCAGGATGCACCATGTCACTGTGGAGGCCGGGGTGTGCCTCTCCCAGGGGGTGCCAGGTAAGAGTGTGTATTGGGGGAGAGAGAGAGAGAGGAGGGGAGGCGCTGGGCCGAAGAATGAGGGGATGCGACCATTGTTGGAGGCGTGACGACCTGCCCGTGTTAAGGGTCCTGTCCTGTGTTGAAGTAAGCTGGAACTTGTATGTGTTGAAGAAAGCTGGAACTTGTCCGTGTTAGGGTAAGCTGGAACTTGTCCGTGTTAGGGTAAGCTGGAACTTGTCTGTCAGGTAGATATGACAATGTAAGAGACAGACGGAGGAAGGGAAGGTTAGGTGAGGGAGTGGAGGGGGATACAGAAGGAAGGGAAGGGAGGGAGGGAGGGAGAGGAAGGAGGAGGAGGATGGGAGAAGGAGAGGGAGGGAGGGAGGAGGGAGGGAGGGAGGAGGAGGAGGAGGAGGAGGAAGGAGGAGGAGAAGGAGGGAAGGGGAGGGAGGAGGGAAGGGAGGGAGGGGAGGAGGGAGGGAGGAGGAGGGGAGGTGCCTTTTGATGGAGGTAATAATTAAATGAGGAAGAGGAGAACGACGTCTCTCGACCCTTAATGTTGGCAGGAGATGTTTACCTCTCTCTCTCTCTCTCTCTCTCTCTCTCTCCTCCTTCCCCTTCCCTTCTTCCTGCCCCATCCCCACCTCCCTCTTTTCAAACATTTCTTCCCTCCTCCAACATGAGTAAACCTCAATATCTACCTTCTTCCCCCCTCCCCCTCCTTCCCCCACCACCGTTTCCCCTTCCTCCTTCCCCCATCCCCCCTCCACCACCTTCCCCTTCCCTCCCCATCATCCCCCCCTCCCCTCACCCTCCCACCTTCACCCCCCCCATCCATCCTCCCCCATCAGAGATTGGTCCACATATAGATTAACATTCTGGTTTACTCACTCGACAGATCTCTCTCCTTTGATCTTTCTCTCTGACCAAGTGATCCAGCAACACACTCAGAGCTCACAATATATTTTCCCTTCTTCCTCTAAATAGTTTACAGGTGAAGCGTGGCCATTAGGGTATTGTGGTTGTTTATTATCAACTGAAGCTGATTTGTGATGTCGGAGTATGTGTGGGTGTTGTTGTTCCATGAGGGAGGGAGGGTGTTGTGGGAGGTGTTGTGGGAGGGTGTTGTGGGAGGGGTTGTGGGGAAGGGGTTGTGGGAGGAGGTGTTGTGGGAGGGGGTTGTGGAGGGGGTTGTGGGAGGATTGTGGGGGTGTTGTGGGAGGGTGTTGTGGGAGGGGTGTTGGGAGGGTGTGTTGTGGGGTGTTGTGGGGAGGGTGTTGTGGGGAGGGTTGGGGAGGGGGTTGTGGGATGGGGTGTTGTGGGAGGGGGTGTGTGTGTGGGAGGTGTTGTGGGAGGGGGTTGTTGTGGGAGGGGGTGTTGTGGGAGGGGGTTGTAGGAGGGGGTTGTAGGAGGGGGTATTGTGGGAAGGGGTTGTGTTGTGGGAGGGAAGAAATACCATTTAGGAATACACTTGTTACAGTGATTAGTAAACGTATGGCAGCCACTAATGGGAAGGAAGGAGGAAAGAAGGCAAAAATGATGGAGGGAAAGAATAAAGGAACGAAGGGTGGAAGGAGGGAAAGAAGGAGGGAAGGATTCTACTTACAACTGGGACTACGCTTGAGTGAGACAGACAGACAGACAGACAAGTGTGACTCGAGAGATCATTTCTATTATAGTGTGGGGTATAAACATAGTAATAACTAACATAAGAATTATATATCATTTGCCTTTAAATAATATACCATCTCTTCCCCACCACACCATCACCTCTCCCCACCACTATCACACTTCCACCATCACAATACCAACTAACCCCCACCACACCACCACCTCCATCACACTCCCCCCCCCAACATGACAACCACACTCCCTCACCATACCACCACCACATCACCCTCTCTCATGCTTCACCACGCTACACTACCCCTACCCTGCTGCTTCAACCACCGTGTCAACCCCTCCTACCTGCCCCTCCTGCCCCCCCCCCTCACTCTCTCACATATTCTCCCTCCTCTCTCTCTATCTCTCTCTCACACACATACACACCCATTCACACGTTCCCTGTCCCCTCCTCTCTCTCGCTCTCTCTCTTCCAGCACCCATCTTCCCTCCTTCATCTCTCCTCGTCTCCCTCCCTTTGCACCTCACCCGTTTGTCTTCTAACTCTCCCCTTACCTCTTCTTCTCTTCCTCCTCTCCCTCCTTCACCTATCTTTCTATCTATCTCTTCTCGCTCCTACTTCTATTCTCTTATTAAGGCTCTTTCCTCCCTCACTTCCTTCTCTCCACTTCCCTCAGCATCTTCCTTCTCTCCCCTTCCTTTCCTCTCTTTTCTCCTCTCCTCTCAGCATCTTCCTTCCCTCCCCTTCCTTTCCTCTCTTTTCTCCTCTCCTCTCAGCATCTTCCTTCCCTCTCTCCCTCTCCTCTCAGCATTTCCCTTCCCTCCCTGCCTCTATATCTCCCTTTCATTCTCCTCCCTTTTACCCTCCATTACCCTTCCTCTCCCCTTCCTTCTTATCACCTTCGCTGTTATCTCCCCGTCTAATTGCCTCACTATGTACAACTCATCTTTCCGCCCCGTGGGAATTACTGGCACCACGTAGATTCCCACTCAACCACGTAGCCTCCCACTCAACCACGTAGCTTCACACTCAACTACGTAGCCCCCACTCAACTACGTAAATTCCCACTCAACTTCTCACTCAACCACGTAGTTCACACTCAACTACGTAGCCCCCCACTCAACCACGTAGATTCCCACTCAACCACTTAGCCTCTCACACATATATTTAGCCTTCTCCACTCCACCACCACCTCGTCCTCCAATCCACCACCTCGTCCTCCACTCCACCACCACCTCGTCCTCCAATCCACCACCTCGTCCTCCACTCCACCACCACCTCGTCCTCCCACCGCCCTCGTCCTCCAATCCACCACCTCGTCCTCCACTCCACCACCACCTCGTCCTCCACTCCACCACCACCTCGTCCTCCACTCCACCACCACCTCGTCCTCCACTCCACCACCTCGTCCTCCACTCCACCACCTACAGCTAAATAATAAATGAGTTACAAGGGGGAACTCCATGATCTTGTTGACAATATGAGGCTTTGTTTACACGCTGGGCTTTTCACCAAACTCTACTGAACTGGCGGAAGAAAAAAACATAACCTGTGTCGTATGAGAAAAACACACAAAAAAAAAACATTCGAAAAATAAAGTTAGTGCCGTTTGTAAATGTTTTTGGCCTTTGAAGTCAATTTTTAAGTTGGGTTTTTGATTCTTATAAAAAAATAAAATAAATCCGAAAGTTAAATTTGATTTTCTTTCTTTAGAGGTTAATGAAGTGTTTGGAAGGTGTTAATGTGTTTGGTTAAGATGTTTGTGTTTATTTGTGGTGTATATATATCGACTTTGGAGAGAATAGTTTATTTTTTTAGGCATTTTTGAACGTCGAGAGAGAGAGAGAGAGAGAGATTTTAAAGACTGTTGGTATATTTTTGTAGCCACACAAAGAGCTGTTCCTCCTTTCCTCCTCCCTGTCCCCCTCCTGAGCTTTCCTCCTCTCTTCCTTCCTGTCCCATTCCTGAGTCCTTCTCCTCCTCTTCCAGTTTCTTTTATATCAACAACTCTCTCTCTCTCTCTCTCTCTCTCTCTCTCTCTCTCTCTCTCTCTCTCTCTCTCTCTCTCTCTCTTATATACTGCTAACCACTTCTTTCTCTCCCTTGTCATTAATCTCTCTCCCCTTCTTCCTCCTTTCCACATAATTATAGCAGCTATTTCCTTCCTCCCTCCGTCCCTACCTCCCTCCTCGCGTTCCTTCCCTCCCTCCTCTCCCTCTCCCTCCTTCCCTCCCTTCTCTCCCTATCCTTCCTTCCCTCCCTCCTCTCCCTCTCCTTCCCTCCCTTCTCTCACTCTCCTTCCCTCCCTTCCTACTCTCTTCCTCCCTTCTCCTCTCCTTCCTCCCTTCTCTCCTCTCCTTCCTTCCCTCCTTCCTCTCCCTCTCCTTCCTTCCTCCTCTCCTCCTCTCCTTCCTCCCTTCTCTCCCTCTCCTTCCCTCCTTCTCTCACTCTCCTTCCCTCCCTTCTCTCCCTCTCCTTCCTTCCCTCCCTCCTCTCCCTCTTCCTTCCTTCCTCCCTTCTCTCACTCTCCTTCCCTCCCTTCTCTCCTCTCCTTCCCCTCCCTTCTCTTACTCTCCTTCCCTCCTTCCTCCCTTCTCTCTCCCTCTCCTTCCTCCTTCTCTCACTCTCCTTCCCTCCTTCTCACACTCTCCTCTCATGTTGTCAACTCGCCCTAAATCTCTCCCCCCTGCATACTAATAGATTCTCCACCCCCCCCTCGTCTCTCTCCTTCTCCCCTCGTCTCTCTCCTTCTCCCCTCGTCTCTCTCTCTCTCCCCTCGTCTCTCTCTCCCCCTCGTCTTCTCCCTACCCACTATTTCTATCACAGTTATTCTTGTTTTCTCTTTATCCCTCCCATTCACACCCCCCCTTTTACTCTCCTCTCTCTTCCCACTTCCCTCCTCTCCTTTCCTCCCCCTTTCTTTCTCTCCTTCTCCTCTCTCGTCACTCTCTGCCCACCTACTCCCTTCCCTTCTTTCTTCCTTTTACACACCTCCCTCATCTACCTCTCTCCTCTATTTCCCTCTTCCATACATCGTTCCTCCTCTTCTCCTCTTCCCATCCTTTTCCTTCTTCACTTTCCTCCTCCTAGCTTCTCTTTCCTCCCCTCCCCATAGCTCCCAGAATGTCCTTCTCCCCCTCCTAGCTCTCCTCCCCCACAAGCTCTCCTCCCCTCCCCACATACCTTTTCTCCCTCACCACATACCTCTCCTCCCTCACCACATACCTCTCCGCCTCCCCACATACCTCTCCTCCTCCCCACATCTCTCCTCCCCTCCCCACATAGCTCTCCTCCCCTCCCCACATAGCTCTCCTCCTCCCCACTAGCTCTCCCTCCCCTCCCCACAGCTCCCTCCCTCCCCTCCCTTAAGCACTACTCCAGCTCCTTAACCAAGACGAGGAACTGAAAGGTGCTTTAAAATCTATTGCATGAATAGCGCCAGCACGTGCCCGGGCTCTGAATCACCACACCTAACGCGGTTACCGCTCCTCCCCACCTGGGAGGCCGGGGAGGAGGCCAGGAAATGGGAAACTGGGAGGTGGGAGGCCGAGACAGGGAGTGAGGAGGAGGTGGGAATGGAAAATCGGAGTGGGAGGCCAAGAGAACTGGGAAACCAGAGATGTTGGAGTTCAGGTGGAGATCTGAGAAGTGTTGGAGGCCGGGAGGGTGGAGGCCAGAAATTGGGAGGCCAAGAGTAAGATGAAAGAAGAGGAACAGGGGTGAAAATAAGAGGGAGAGGAGAGGAAGTGAGAGAGAGAGAGAGATAACTTAATCGGTGCCGAGTAACTAGTATGTCTGTCTGTCTGTCTGTCTTAATATATATCATAGGTCAACGTGTATACCTGTGTCTGTCCGTCTGTTTGTATGCTTGTGTGTATACCAGTCTGTCTGTGTGTATATCAGTCTGTCTGTCTGTATGTCACTCTACAGGTCTGTGTGTGAGGTGGTTATCATTTTCGCCTCACATGCTTGAGGAGAGTTCGATTACCGTGTATGTTTGTTTGTTGTCTGCCATCCCAGTCACATACCCATCCACCCAGTCACCGAGCGCCCACCCAGCTATTGCCAACCAGCTGCCGCCCACCACCGCCCAGCTGCCGACCACCCAGCTATTGCCAACCAGCTGCCGCCCACTATGCTATTGCCAACCAGCTGCCGCCCACCATGCTACCCACCCACTTGCCGCCCACCATGTCATACGCCCAGCTGCCGCCCACCAAGCCACCCAGCCGCCCGTAACGAGCGTGTAACCTTATTACTGGATAATCGTGTACACTGGGGGGACCACCGCCTCGAACAAATTGAGGGACCACCAAGATGGCAACACCGTGCAAATTGCGCAGATAATGAAGAAAATTCTCTCTATTTCTCCCCCTTTCTCTTCTCCCCCTATTCCTTCTCCCCCCTTCTTTCTTCCTCTTCATTGCTTTTCTCCCCTCTCCCTCCCTCTGACATCCACAGACACGCATGGACGGATACACACACACGTTCACACTACCACACAGGTATACAGTTATGCGCACACACACACACACACACACACACACACACACACACACACACACACACACACACACACACACGCTATAAAAACAGCCCAGCCCAACCATTGCAAAATTATCAATAACTTAATCAACCAGTGTATTCACTCCAGTCAATCTTACCTTTTTGCACTGTCACTATGTTGAAATGCCCTGTAGTTTAAGCTTCTCCCCACCTAGTCATTATATATCATACTTTTATCATTTATGTTTGTATATTATTTGTATCAAAGACCCATTCTATGTAACTGTATATTTTTAACCTTCCGGCTGCCATGCTCTTTATATAAACCGTTAATTATTATTATTATTATCACACACACACACACACACACACACACATGGACACATACATAGGGAGCCACAACCACACACACACACACACACACACACACACACACACACACACACACACACACACACACACACACACACACACACACACACACACGTCTGCAAACAAAGATTAAAACATTCAATTATCTCTTCTCTCTCTTTTTTTTTCTCTCTCTCTTTCCACCCACTAATGTGAAGCTGTTTACGACTAATTACCTGAGATATATGATCAATGGAGTCTCACAGCACACGCGTAGGACACCCTGAACAACACTGTCCCATCCACGTGTAGGACACCCTGAACAACTGTCCATCACGTGTAGGACACCTGAACAACACTGTCCCATCCACACGTGTGGGACACCCTGAACAACACTGTCCCATCCACACGTGTAGGACACCCTGAACAACACTGTCCCATCCACGTGTATGACACCCTGAACAACACTGTCCCATCCACAGTGTAGGACACCTGAACAACACTGTCCCATCCACGTGTAGGACACCTGAACAACACTGTTCCATCCCACGTGTATGACACCCTGAACAACTGTCCCATCCACACGTGGACACCCTGAACAACACTGTCCCATCCACACGTGTAGGACACCCTGAACAACACTGTCCCATCCACACGTGTATGACACCTGAACAACACTGTCCCATCCACACGTGTAGGACACCCTGAACAACACTGTCCCATCCACACGTGTAGGACACCTGAACAACACTGTCCCATCCCGTGACACCTGAACACACTGTATCCACGTGTAGGACACCTGAACAACACTGTCCCATCCCACGTGTGCCCTGACAACATGTCCCATCCACGTGTAGGACACCTGAACAACACTGTCCATCCACACGTGTAGGACACCCTGAACAACACTGTCCCATCCACACGTGTAGGACACCCTGAACAACACTGTCCCATCCACACGTGTGGGACACCCTGAACAACCTTCCCATCCCACGTGTAGGACACCTGAACAACACTGTCCCATCCACTGTGGACACCTGAACACTGTCCATCCGTATGAACAACACCGCCCTACCCTGACCCCCCCCTGTAGGACACCTTAGGTCTGACCCCCCAATACCTTACCTCCTTATTATGATAAAATACACACTTATGGTGGGAGGAGGATTGGCTAGGGAAGGAAGGAACGGACAGGAGGAAGAGGAGGAAGGGGGGTTAGCTACAGAAGAAAAGAAGAGGGAAGGAAAAAGGAGGAAGAGGAAGTGGACAGGAGGAAGAATAAAAGGAGGAGAGAGAGAACGTGTTCATTAATAACACTGGATACACATTTTTGGAGGTGTTAATGGAAGAGGTGACGAGAAAGGGAAGGGGAGTGAACAGGGGATAGCTGGAAGGGGAGTGGAGGAGAAAGGAAGAGGATAAAAAAGATGGAAGGGGAAGGAGACAGAATGGAAAAGAAAAAAAGGAATAATAGGTGGGAAGAAAAGGAGGGAGAAGGAGGGAAGGGAAGGAAAAGGAGGGACTGAGAAATGAAGAGAACAAGAAAGAAAGAAGTGGAGAGGCCAGACAATAAGACGTTTTAAGGTGCTTCTCACATCAACGATAATTTGTCATTCCTCCTCAACTTGACCACAAGACACCGCCGGGAAAGTCGTGTGTGTGTGTGTGTGTGTGTGTGTGTGTGTGTAGACGGTCTACACACACACACACACTCACAGGCACCATGTATCCTAATGGTATTTTGATGGATCATCTTAAACTATAATTCGCTATCGGAGGGAGGCTGCCAGCTCCTTCCTTCCTCATCCTCTTTTCCTTCTTTTCTTCCTCTCCCGTGTATCTCTCTTTTGACTTTGCCACCAACCTCTTCTCCTATCCTCTCGGCCTTCCTCACTCCACTTTTCTTCCTTTCGCTCCCTCCTTCCCTCTTCCTCCTTCCCTCTTCCCATCTCCCCCTTCCCTCCCCATCTTCATTCTCTTTCCTCATCTCTCACACCTTCCATCTCTCCCATCTCTTTCCTCATCTCCCTCCTTCCCTCTCCCCATCTCCCACCCGACCTCTAGTGCCGCCGCCCTCACCAATATAATGGACAAGGAGATGTCTAACTCCTGCCATAAGCGCGGGGAGGACGCACGTAATCGACAAGAAGATGGTGATGAGCGGGGGATTTGGTGCCTGCAAGACGCATACATCACCAGCTAATCCCGCCTTACGGCTCTCTGGGCCCACTTTAAGAGGCCTTTACAGCGACGCCCGCAACCCAGACCCGTCATCATGTGGCGGTGGGGCAACACATCACGCCGTTCTCGGGCTGATTTTTAATGTCCGGGGGGGCTGCTCGGCTCCCTCGCTCAGACGGTCTTTATAAACATCGAGAGATGGCCTGTCGCTACCCCGTGCCAGGCCCCCAGTCAGCGAGCGTTCTTCACCCCCCTATACCCCCAATACACATACACTACTCGTACACTATATCTACGTCACAGCGAACACTTATAACGCTAATACTTCTACCGTAACATAATAACGGTGATCGATACATTCGTCTGGCTTAGCATCCCAAACAGTGTCATGGCGGGTCTATTGTTGTTACGGACCTGAGACCTGAACCATACACACGTCCAGACAACGAAGGGAATGACGTGCTTAACCTTATCTTAACATGTGTGTGTGACCCGTGACGATCTCAGCTTGTGTGTGACCCGACCCGTGACGATCTAAGCTTGTGTGTGACCCGACCCATGACGATCTCAGCTGTGTTGACCCGACCCGTGACGATCTCAGCTTGTGGTGTGACCCGACCCGTGACGACCTCAGCTGTGTGTGACCCGACCGTGACGACCTCAGCGTGTGTGACCCGACCCGTGACGATCTAAGCTGTTGTTGTGACCGACCCATGGCGTCATGTGTGACCCGACCGTGACGATCTCAGCTTGTTGACCCGACCCGTGACGACCTAAGCTTGTGTGTGTGACCCGACCCGTGACGACCTCAGCTTGTGTGACCCGACCCGTGACGACCTCAGCTTGTTGTGACCTGACCCGTGACGACCTCAGCTTGTGTGTGACCCGACCCGTGACGACCTCAGCTTGTGTGTGACCCAAGGACAACATGGCAGACACTTGACAGACTCGAGGGTTTAAGAGAGCCATCTAACGTTACCTGCAGTTCCCTCTCCTGTGTTATAGAATGACTCAACACAGCATCTCTCTCTCGCCATGGTCTTGAGGAGTGTACAGCGTCACTCTCAAACACAGGCTACACAACGCTCCCTTAACACGTTCACAACTACACTCTGAAGTTAACCTAACCTAACCTAACACGTCCAGAACTACAGGTACACCTTAAAGTTAACCTAACCTAACCTATCATAACACGTTTAGAACTACACTCTGAAGTTAACCTAATCTAACCTAACACGTCCAGAACTACAGGTACACCTTAAAGTTAACCTAACCTAACCTATTATAACACGTTTAGAACTACACCTTGAAGTTAACCTACTCTAACCTAACACGTCCAGAACTACAGGTACACCTTAAAGTTAACCTAACCTAACCTATTATAACACGTTTAGAACTACACCTTGAAGTTAACCTACTCTAACCTAACACGTCCAGAACTTCAGGTACACCTTAAAGTTAACCTAAACTAACCTATTATAACACGTTCAGAACTACACCTTGAAGTTAACCTAATCTAACCTAACACGTCCAGAAATCCACCTCTAACTTAACCTAACCTGACCTATTACGTTCAGAACTCCACCTTCAACTTAACTTAACTTAACCTAACATGTTCAGAACTCCACCTACAACTTAACCTAACCTAACCAAACCTAATTTAACCTTGATGTATGGCTATATTTAACCTTGATATATAACTATTTACATTTAACATCAGTACAAATAAACATTCATACTATCAACTAAGTTCCTCGCGTAGTATACAACATTTCATAACATCGTGACGTCATATAAACATAATTTAGCTTACTATGACTTTGACTCTTCGGTGGAGGGGGTTGTAAACACTAAATAGTCGTTCCTTTAATGTATATGTGTGTAGAGGAACGTTAGCACAAGTTAATGTGTATGTGTCGTGAACGTTAGCACTAGTTAATGTGTATGTGTCGTGTGAACGTTAGCACTAGTTAATGTGTATGTGTCGTGTAACGTTAGCACTAGTTAATGTGTATGTCGTTGAACTTAGCATAGTTAATGTTGTTTGGTGTATGTGTCGTGAACGTTAGCACTAGTTAATGTGTATGTGTCGTGTGAACGTTAGCACTAGTTAATGTGTATGTGTCGTGTGAACGTTAGCACTAGTTAATGTGTACGTGTCGTGTGAACGTTAGCACTAGTTAATGTGTATGTGTCGTGTGAACGTTAGTAGCCGAAACAAATCAATACGTACAAGGAAATTGAGAGAATATATTAAAAATGATTATATAAATTATTCCTCTTATCTAATGAGGTGAATTATAGGTCTATGATACTCCTCCTCTTTAAGCTGTCATGTTGAGGCTCTATATAATCTGTCTGTCTGTCTGTCAGTCCGTCATGACATGTCTTTCCTTTAACCTGACATGTCGTGGTTCCATTATTGTCTGTCATGTCACGGTTGCTGTGTGTTACATCACGACTCCTCTATAACCTGTCCTATAACTCCTCCATAACCTGTCCTATAACTCCTCCATAACCTGTTCACTAACTCCTCCATAACCTGTCCAATAACCCATTTATATCCTGTCATATAATCTGTCCAATAACTCCTCTATAATCTGTCACATAACTATCACATAACCTGTCCTATAACTCATCTATAACCTGTCATAACATTCCCCTATAACCTGTCATAACATTCCCCTATAACCTGTGCTATAACTCCTGTATAATCCGCCAAATAAACAAAAGAAAATAAAGACAATCATCACTTGTCATAACACTATATTTGGGGAACACATTTTTGCTGCTATATTTGACAGGTTTGTTTAATTACTGCTACGTGTTGTGAGTCAATTAACGACTGTGCTATGGTGACAAATATGAGCTTTTGTTGTATATGGCAGCTATGTGATCCTGTTTTAATGGAACGAACATACATACATACATACATTACATACAAAGACAGAAATATTGTAAAGTTAACATACAAATACATACATATATTCATACTGCACACACACACACACACACACACACACACACACACACACTCACGTTTACACACACACATATACAATGACACCACTCTTATCCTGACTCACACTCATCCTTTCCCCACCTCACTTCCCTCCCCTCTCCTTCCCACTTCACCCCCCGCCTCTAATTCCCCATATCACTCCCTCCCTCTCCCCCCACTCCCCCGCCTCCCCACCTTCAGGATTACGCTCTCATCTCAAGTTTCAATTACAACGGCCAAGGATTTTTCTTTCTCTTTTTCTTTATCATCGTTTCTCTTTTTCTCATTCCTCCTTTTTTTCTCTCTATTCTCCTTTTTTTCTCTCCTTCCCTCCATGGTTCCTCCTTCCCTTCCTGGTTTCCTCCTTTCCTTCCTATATTTTTTCTCCTTACCTCTCATCCTCCTTCTCTTCCTGCTATTCGTTCGTTCCTTCTCTCCCTTTTCTTTCCCTTCCGCCTTACTATCCCTTTTTTCTCTCTTTCTCCCTCATTTTCCTCTTCATTCCACCCTCCCTTTCCACCCTCCTGCCCTCCTTCCTCCTTCCCTCCCTTTCTCCATTGTAATTGGAATTTATTGTCGAAATAGGTACCCGGTGTAAATTGGTTTAGGTGTCAGGGAGGCACCAGGATTCCCCAGTCAATAAGGACTAATTTAGGGCATTCTAAGCTGGCATTATCACCCTTACCATCCGCTAAAGGAGGAGTGAAGAAAGTAGTAAGCGTCAATAGGGGCTAAATTAGAGTATTTGGAACTAGTGGTATCACCTCTATGTTGTGGTAACGTAGGTATGAGGGGAGGGAAGAGGGTAAGAAAAAGGGGATAAGGGAGAGGGTAGATGAGGGGAAGTGAGGATAAGGGGATAGAAGAGGTGAGGATAAGGGAGGGGAAAGGAAGTATAGGGTGAGGGGAGTCGAGGGGAGATAAGGGTAGAGAGGGTGTTAGAAGATCTTGCTGGTGAGGGAGGGGAGGAGGCTGTCACTCTCCCCTCACTCACACAATAACCAAGGAACGATACTTTTTTTTTGTCTGAGTCTGTTTCTCTCTCTCTCCATTCACCCACCTATATACCTATTCATCCATCTATCCATCCACTATTCATCCATCTATCCATCCACCTATATACTTATCCATCCATTCATCCATTCATCCACACACTTACCCATTCAATACAATACATCAATCCACTCAAATCCACATTTCCATCCATCTATCGATCGTTTCCCCCGTGGTGGGTCATCCGTCAAACAGTTCATCCATCAATCATCCGTACCACCTCTAATGGTTTTGAGTGAGTTGATGTTAAAATTCAATCAATAGTCTCCTCCCCACTCAACCCTGGTGTGTGTGTGTGTGTGTGTGTGTGTGTGTGTGTGTGTGTGTGTGTGAGAGAGAGAGAGAGAGAGAGAGAAGAGGTAAGGGGAAGGAAGGGAGGGTGGATGAGGAGGAAGGGAGGGAGGGTGAGGGGAAGGGGGAGGAAGGGTGAGAGAATGATAAACAAGAGGGAGAAGACTGATAAGGGCAAGGACGAAGGAAGGGGTAGTAAAGGGGTAGTAAAGGGAGGAGGAGGAGGAGGTAGATAGGGATGTATATAGGTACAGAGGGAGGTAGGTGAGAGGGAGGGAGGGAGGGATGGGTGAAGGAGTGAGGGATGGAGGAGGGAGTGAGGATGGAGGGAAGGAGGGATGGAGTGAGGGGAGTGAGGATGAGTGAGGAGTGAGGATGGAGTGAGGAGTGAGGGATGGAGTGAGGAGTGAGGGATGGAGTGAAGGAGGAGGGAGGAGGATGGAGTGAGGGATGGAGTGAAGGAGTGAGGATTTGATGTAGACCCATTGATTAATTTTTATTTATTCACTTCCATTTAATTTACTTTATTTATTTAAGATTTTTTTTTGAACCATTTCATTTTATGATAAGCCATTTATTTAATCTTTTTTTTTTTTTTTGTTTTTTTTTTTTTTTTTTTTTTTTTTTTTTTTTTTTATTTTGACTTAGTTTAGTTCATGTGAGGGATTTTGATATCTATAGTGATGAGTGATGAATTTATTTAGGATTTATTTAGTTAAGTGATTTGGTGAATGATGATGAGGAGGATGAGGATGATGATGAGGATTTGATGAATGATGAGGATGATGGGTGATGAGGAGGAGGGAGTAGGGAGGAGTGAGTGAAGGAGTGACTGAGGGATGGAGTAAGGGAGTGAGGAGAGGAGTGGAGTGGGTAAGTGGCACTGGATGGCTGTGTTGAGGCCAAATTGGATCGGAGAGAACCCCAGGCGACGGACAACAGGTTTTCTTTGATCAGGAAGACGTTGAGGTCAGAGTGTGAGGCAGAGAGAGCGGCTGACAGACCTTATTGCTCCAGGAGTGGCTTTCAAGATGGAGTTAGCCTGTACACAGTTGAGGGTTAGGTTTATAGGGTGGTGGGGTGGGGGGTGTGGGAGGTTGTGTTGTGGGTGGTGGTGTGGGGTTGTGTGTGTTGTGTTGTGGAGGTTGTGTTGTGGTGTTGGGGAGGTTGTGTTGTGGAGGTTGTGTTGTGAGGTTGTGTTGTGGGTGTGTGGTGTGTGGGGAGGTTGTGTTGTGGGGAGGTTGTGTTGGAGGTTGTGATGGGAGGTTGTTTGTGGGGTGGTGTGTGTGTGGGGGTGGGGTGGTGTGGGGGTGTGTGTGGTGGTGTGGGGGGGGTTGTGGGGTGGGGTTGTGTTGTGGGGTGTGTTGGTTGTGTTGTGGGTGGTGTGGGGGTGGGGGTGTGGTGGGGGTGTGTGTTGTGGGGGTGTTGTGTGTGTTGGGTGTGGTGTGTGTGTGGGGTGTGTGTGGGTGGGTGTGTGGGGTGTTGGGTTGTAGTGTGTTGTGTTGGAGTGGTGTGGGGAGGTGGTGTGTATGGTGACGTTGTTGGTGCAGTGGTACAGTTATAGTGCAGACACAAGACACGCCCTATGTGTGTATGGTGAAGCAAGGTACTGGAGGCAGATGATTTATGTGGCCGCTGAGTCAAACCTGTCACTATAAATCCTGAAGAGGGAATTTTCATGAGGTAACGGCAGAGAGAGAGAGAGAGAGAGAGAGAGTCTACTTTATGGTTCAACTACTTCTTTCTGTGGTTGTCTCTCTCTGTCTCTCCTGTCCTAGAAAAAAACCTAAATTCCTCTCTTCACACACACACACACACACACACACACACACACACACACACACCTTTATCGTAAGGGGTCACGACACAGCCATCTCACTAAACAAACTAAAAAAAAAACACAAAAAAGGAAGAGAGATTTTTCATCGCTGCCTCATCATCCCCGCGGCGAGAGAGAAGGCTAGCCACTAACGACCTCCCCCGTGACTAAAAGCCTTGTTAGAGGTGGTGGTTGGCAGGCTAGTGGGGAGGGGTGGAGCGCTACAGGGGGGCAAGGGTCACAATTTTCAAAAGCTTTCTAACTTAATCTTTGATTTTTTTTTTTTCCTTCTCAGCTGGGATAAGATGACACAAGGGGTGCTCAATAAACTAGCACCTGCAACTGTATAGAGCCAAATCTGGATAAGTTTGGGAGACAATTTAATCTACGATATTTTTTTTAGGATGAGAACGATGTATGGTGATGGTGTATGGTGGTGATGTATGGTGATGGTGTATAGTGACGTTGGTGTAAGGTGGTGGTGTATGGTGATGGTGGTGTAAGTTAGTGATGTACGGTGATGGTGGTGGTGCAAGATGGTGGTGTAAGATGATGATGGTGGTGTAAGGTGGTGGTGTATGGGTGATGATATTGGTGAAAGATGGTTGTGTATGGTGATGCTGGTATGGTGATGCTGGCGTAAGATGGTCTTTATATATATATGAGAAAGCTTAATTTAGTCCCTCTTGAAAATCCAGGTTGGGAGGTGAGTTGACCGCGTTCGAACACCTCTCCTCTCTGTGGAAGACTCAAACCCTCGAAGCTTCGGAACCAACGAATCCCAGGTGAAGGAAGAGGCCATATTAACCCGTGTCCGCCACACTCACCAACCACTCACTCTTACCATAAACACAATTTGTTTCATCAGGAGGCTACTCAACCCAGCGGAACTTCCACACTCTGAGATGAACTCGATTCGTCTTCAACATTCAAACACTTTTCTGGGGTCTTAAGTCTGTCTGTTTCACGCTTACCTCTCTGTCTGTCTGTCTGTACCTCTCTGTTACTTTTTCTGTCTGCCTAATTGTCTATTTCTCTGTCTCTCAATGTCTGTCTATCTCTCTCTCTCTCTCTCTCTCTCATTGTCTGTCTGTCTCTCACTCTGTCTATCTCTCTCACTGTCCGTCTCTCAACAAAGGGAAAATTATATTCTTTTCTCCTTTCAATTATCACGTTGTATTTTTTCCTCAACCATCACTCATATTGCCATAATTTCCCCTATTATATCTCTTTGTGTTCACCTTCACATGTATAATATTTTCCTCAGGTTAAAGTTTTCCTCACTTCTTTATGTCTCTTATTCAACTCCTACCTTCGTCTCGTTATCGCGTTCTTCTCTGATTTATCACTATTTATTTTTATTTTCTTCTTTCGTTATTGCTGTGGTTGTTCCTCATATCTCCTCCTTCGCCCTTCCTCCCTCCTTCACACGCGACATGTTTTCTGTTTTTTTCCTGCACACACACACACACACACACACACACACACCTAGTATTTTCTAAACAGTTCTTCTAGTTCCTTATCTTTCCTTCTTTTATCTAAAAACACCTTTTTTATCCACCCAGTTTATCAGTGAATCTTTTCTCTCTCCCTCTTCGTCCTCCCCTCCTACACACCGCCCCCTCCCCCTTCCTACACTTCGCCCACACACACTCCCCCTCGCCCCTCCTACCCACCATCTGTTCCATAATCCATCTCTTCCACAGGAGAATCACAAAGAAAAACTTTCTTAAACTAAGTTAAATTGACCGAGGTGGACGCAGCTGAAGACTCACGGCAAAGTGCTCAAGTGTTAGAGCCGAGGCGGACAGCTGGAGTCCCCGAGCAGCTGCCCAAGACAAAAGCACACAAAGAAAACAGCTGCAGGAACACGACAGCTGATGGAGACGTAAGCAAGAGAAGATGTTTTTCAAGACCTTAGCATCTGGTACACAGTCGCCCGGTAGGACAATCTCTGTGTTAATGTGATGCACAGAGAAGACGACCATGAGGCACAGCTCCTCTACCAAGAATGAGAAAACATTACGATACTTTTGAGTTTAAATTATGTTTACCCCCAGAAACTATTAATATTACACCCAAGAGCTTCCGAGAATGTTTACCCACAGGAGACTTAACTTTTACTACAACTTTCCTGAGCCTCAAAAGAATGTTTATTTTTCTAAAGATTGTTAATTTATTACAAAAGTCGAGGTACAGTTCTCGCCTCCATGGTGTAAGAGTGCCAGTGGGTCCCGTTAGAGGCACTATGGTTGGCACTGTACTAGACAGTTTTCATTTAGCTATCTGTACTGTTAGGTGGGTGGCCAGGGGTTACACCGAGCGGGAAAAAGCGACTCCTAGGATAGGACGCGAGTGTTACATCCGCTCGGCCGACGGAACTCTTCACGGAGGTAAAAATGTAAACAATAAAAAGGGACAAGGAAAAAAAGTACGATATCAGCGGAATTGAATTTACGAGTTGCGAGCGCGCGCACGCACGCGCACACACACGCACACACACACATACATAATTACGAAGAACCAAAAGCCTGTGTCCCTCTCTCCCGTCATCACGAAATCCGCCGGATATTTTAGTCATGTAAATCCTCATAGCAAAATGCTGATGACGGCCAGAATAATAGAAAGTGGTAAAAGGAGAGAGACTTTGGAGGAGTTATCAAGTAAATCCTTTCTATGCCATTAGGATCGCTGGGAGGTGGATAAAGGAGTTGACTTTTGAATTTGTGCTGAGTTGAGTTTGACTGATTACTCACAATGTAAAGTTGATTTGATTGATTGAAACTGAACTGAAATTGACTGGAATTTGACTGGTTTAATTAAGTCTAGTTGAGTTTGACTGATTTCAAACACAAAAGGTTCATTTGACTGAGTTAACCCGAGTTGAATTTGACTGATTTGAGCTGAACTGAATTTGACTGAGTTTAAGGTTTGTGTTGATGACTGCTTGTGCTGGTGGTCTTTAATGCTCGAGCTGGCGGTGATGAATGCTCGTGTTGGTGATATTTTATATGCAAGAGGACTTTAAATTTCCTCTTCACAATTTCGTCACACACACACACACACACAAACACACACACACACACACACACACACCAGGTGATAGCATTTTTCCCACCCACAGTCTCTGCCACACACCCCGCCGCCTCTGCCACCCACACCCCACCCAGCCCAAAGCCTCTGCCTACCCACCCTACCCAGCCCACAGCCCCACACCCTCCCCACAGCCCCCTTGCCACCCACCCAACAGCCCCACACCCACCCCACAGCCCCCCACACCCAGCCCACAGCCCCTGTCCACGCCACACCCCACAGCCCCCACACTCCACCCCACAGCCCTGCCACCCAACCCCATAGCCCCACACCCAACCCCAACAGCCCCCTACACCAATTCCCACAGCCCCACACCCATCCCATAGCCCCACACCCAATCTCCACAGCCCTGGCCACTCCAACTTACAACCCCACACCCAACCCCACAGCCCCACACCCACCCCACAGCCCCACACCCACCCCACAGCCCCACACCCAACCCCACAGCCCTGCCACCCAACCCCATAGCCCCACACCACCCACAGCCCTGCCACCCACCCCAGGCCTCTGCCACCCACCCCACAGCCCCCACACCACCCACACAGCCCTGGCTCTCACCCACCCCACAGCCCTGTCACCCACCCCACAGCCTCTACACCCACCCACAGCCTCTAAGCACCACCCCATAGGCCCTGCCACCCACTCCACAGCTCTGCTACCCACCCCATAGCCCCCTGCACACCCACCCCACAGCCTCCCCACACCCACCCCACAGCCTCTGTCACCCACCCCACAGCCTCCTTGGGTCACCCACCCCACAGCCCCCACACCCACCCCACAGCCCTGCACACCCACCCCACAGCCTCTGTCACCCCACAGCCTCTGCCACCCACCCCACATGCCCCCACACCACCCAGCTTCTGCCACCACCCCAGCCTCACACCACCACAGCCTCTGCCACCCACCCCACA
This sequence comes from Homarus americanus, assembly GCF_018991925.1. NCBI lineage: Eukaryota > Metazoa > Arthropoda > Malacostraca > Decapoda > Nephropidae > Homarus > Homarus americanus. The sequence continues at coordinate 32,682 of NW_024714181.1, forward strand.
GCCCTGGCCACCACCCCACAGCCCTGCCACCCACCCCACAGCCTCTGCCACCCACGCCACCCATCCCACCATCCTATCACTAACGAGGAAAAACATCTAACATATTTTCCTCTTTTCCAACCGTTTCTTCCATCTCCTCCTCCAACCTCCAACTGCTCCTCCACCTCCTACCATCTCCTCCTCCACCTCCTACCATTTCCTCCTCCACCTACTACCATCTCCTCCTCCTCCAACACCAACAAGCTGTCTCTCACTTCCTCACCATTTCTCCCATAAATATTCCTGGCCTCATCCCCTTACCTACCTCCTCCTCCTCCCTCGCCTCCTTCAGAGCTGTGATTTTTAACACACACACACACACACACACACACACACACAGCCTCGCCTCCCACGGGACTTCAACACGGTGCACGCCAATGCATATTCGATGGAGTAATCTCAGCCTCACCGATAATACTGCACAATTTCCCCCTGAATATGACGGGGGGAAGTTGACCAAATCAGCCCTGGTCTTGTTTACAGAGTGTCGTCCAGGTTAGTGTGTCTCGTCTCTTATGTGGGTAGCAAGATGGAGGTGACCGAATAATGTATACTGCTGGTGAGTGATGGGTATTGTGTGGGGCGGGGCGGGGCGGGGTGAGGTGGGGCGGGGTGGGACCGGGGGCAGGTAGGGTATATCCACCTTGAGATGAACTGCTGTACCCAGACTGTATTATACTGGTGTGTGTGTTCTTGAATATGTATTGCCACTTGTAACCTGTGTGTGTGTGTGTGTGTGTGTGTGTGTTCAAATCTATATCTGAATCCCCTTGTATTATGATGTAGTTGTAACTTGTAATTGAATTCTATTATCTGTGTTTGTAAATATATTTGTATTGTTGTTTTTGTTAGGCGATATAAAATTAAATAGTTATTCTTATATCTTTAAATAATTCTTCTTCTTTTTCTCATAACTCAGGGAGGTTATATGTGTCTTTTCCATCCTATATCTATCACAGCAGCACGCACACACACACACACACACACACACACACACACACACACACACACACACACACACACCTCAAAAACCTCCCTGACCCATTTTTTAACACCTGATATAACCCTTTAATTACCCCTTTAATTATTCCCACTAAGACAGACGTGTGTACCTGACCTCTCTGTGACCCAGTGTGTGACAGGAGACCCTCGACCACTCATCAAACGTCAATATCCTCATAGTAATTCACCTCTGTTCTGGCCTGATGGTGGTTGACGATTTTAACATTGAGGTGATTTATTAATTTATTATTGAAGTGACTTAAACGAATGTAAATTATTAGATTAAGTTTTATCATTGTCGTGGTTTAATAACATGTAGATAATTAGTTAAGATTTTTCTAATAAAAGGGAAGTTTGTATTGAAATGTGTTATGTAATTCCTGGAGTACGATGACTTGAGTATGATGACTTAATTCCTTGAGCACTATGACACTGTACTCAGAGGTTAATCATCATACTCAAGGGGTTTAGAGATCGTACTCTAAAGATATAATTATAATACTCATGCGTCACCCTCACCTATCACCTGTTCACCCATTCCTCTCACCATTCTCCACATCACCAACTTCTCCCTCACCAGCCCTCACCTAATCACCAAGTCCTCCTTCACCAATAACTCTTATCTCAAACCCCACCTAATCATCATGTTTCCCCCATCTGTACCCCTAATCACCTCACCCCACCCCCCCACCCCATCACCAGCGCCCATAATCACCAAGTTCTTCCCTCACCATCATGGCAGTCTCTCCTAATGCTTAATGACTCAATCGCTGGTTACGGTGGGGTGAACTGCGTATCTGGCAATAATGTGGACAGCTAATCCGATTAATAACTGATCAATTCCCTAACCCCTTCAAAGGTGCATCGATCGGATTACACAGCGTCGAGTATCCGGCCCCGATTAGTCGAGATGGTGGGGATTGGGCTGCCTGGGTGATTAGCTAGGGAGATGAGGATTCGAGTACCCAGACCCGATTAGATGAAGTGGGGATTCGAGTACCCAGACCCGATTAGCTGAAGTGGGGATTCGAGTACCCAGACCCGATTAGATGAAGTGGGGATTCGAGTACCCAGACCCGATTAGCTGAAGTGGGGATTCGAGTACTAGTCCCGATTAGCTGAGGTGGTGGTGACTGGGCTGATTGGGTGTCAGCTTATTACCCAAGAAGTCAAGTGAGTTTTTTTCGCAACTGTACAGGCAAACGTCTAGAATATATGTGTATGATTATATTAAGTAATACACAGAAAAGACAAAACAGACTAACATACTTATTTACTACTACAAAAATTACTGCTAAAAAACATAAGTAGTCATGTCATAAGTAGCTATGTCATAAGTAGTCATGTCATAAGTAGTCATGTCATAAGTAATCATGTCATAAGTAGTCATGTCTTACCTATAATTATGTGAAAATTACGACAAATATGTTTCAATATGTAATAAGGGTTTGCATATTCATAACACTGTACCGAATTAGAAAACAAAGTACAGAATTACAGACAAAAATGTACCATGTTACAGAAAAAATGTACCGAGTTATAAACAAAAATATACCGAATTACAGAAAAATAAAAACTGAAAAACACAGATTAATTCCAACGTTATATAAGAAATTAGCGGCCGATTTTAAAGAAGTTGTTAAGTAAAAAGAGCTACAATTTAACGCCTCCCTCCACCCCCTAAGTAATTAAGTTAATGGTGGTGCTGACTCGGGGTCTTTAATTAAGGCTTTTTAACCCCAGTTGTCTGATCTTATCCCATACTTGTGAGACCTGGAGAGAGGAAGCTTGAGATCACTGACTCCTCTCTACTGGAGGGATGGAGGGAGGGGTGAGTGGAGCGGGAGGAGGGGGGGAGGGGTGGGGGAATGTGGGGTGGGGTGGAGGGGAGGAGGGGTGGGGATGGGAGGGGGGATGAGGGGAGTGGGGGTGGAGGGGAGGCAAAAGGAGGAGGGGGGGAGGGGAGGGGGGGGTGGGAGGGAGGGGATGGAGGGAGGGGGTGGGAGGGAGGGGGGTGGGAGGGGAGGGGGGGGTGGAGGGGAGGGGTGGGAGGGAGGGGGGGTGGGAGGGAGGGGAGATGGGGGGTGGAGGGAGGGGGGGTGGAGGGAGTGGGGGGGAAGGAGGGGGGTGGAGGGAGGGGGGGGGTGGAGGGAGGGGTGGAGGGAGGGGGGGGTGGGAGGAAGGGGGGGTGGAGGGAGGGGGGTGGAGGGAGGGGAGAGTGGGGGGTGGAGGGAGGGGAGGGAGGGAGGGGAGGAGGGGGTGGAGGGAGTGGGGGGGTGAAGGAGGGGGGTGGAGGGAGGATGTGGAGGGAGTGGATGTGGAGGGAGGGGTGGAGGGAGGGGGTGGAGGGAGTGGGGGTGGAGGGAGTGGGGGTGGAGAGAGTGGGCGATGGAGAAAGTGAGCGATGGAGAGAGTGAGTGGAGGGAGAGTGGGGCTGGATCCCTTTTAGAAGAGGATCGTATCCCTTTCAGAGGAGGATTGAATCTCTTTTAAAAGAGGATTGGGTCCCCTTTATAAAAAGATTGGCAACATTTTAAACGGACTGGTTGCTTTGAGAGAAGACTTGGCATCACGTTAGAAAGGGATTGGCTGCTTTTAGAGGAGGATCGACTCCCTTTCACATACGGATCACATTCCATTTACAGGGGAACTGGATACCCTTGAAAGGGGGAATTTCAACCCTCTTAGAAGTGGGGTGAGTCCCTTGTACAGGAGGATTAGATTGCTTTTCGAGAAGAGTTTGATCTTACTTTTTAAACTGGATCCTTTAATAAGTACGTTCAGATACCACACTATATACTAACATGTGTACAAAATAAACATAAGGTAAACGAGTATTTAGACCGTAATAAACGACCTCTAATCACCTTGCAATTCTATCTACAGATCACATATTTAGTCACATATATACTGTAAATACATAGATGTCTGGATGACTATATTCCACTTATACATCCTTAGCATCAATTATATATGGTGAACGTAAAGTACCTGTGCACCTGAAATATAGATGTTACTCGTTATACCTACACATTAATTACTACAGGTGCATAGGGACTTTTCGATCAATATTCATCAGTCATCAATATCTCAGAAGAATAGATGACAGAACCCCTTCCCCCCATCATAGACAAAACAAAACACCATCAATAAGAACACAATCATTCCTTTTAACGAACCCAAATCCCTTATAATTGGATCAATGTAGAACTTGATTCCTCCCCTCCCCCCCACACACACGCACATATATATAAATACACACACACACACAAATATATATATATATATATATATATATATATATATATATATATATATATATATATATATATATATATATATATATATATATATATATACGTCAAGAAGGAGTTGGGGGAGTGGGGGGTAGAGGGAGTAGGGTATGGAGGGAGTGGAGTGACGGGACTGATGGATGGGATTATTGGATATGGAGAATTTATTCATTAGAGGGAAGCATTGAGTTTAAGAGAGAGATCAGAGGAGGCAAAAGGCTTTATCATCTGACACTGTCTGAGGATCAGTTTACTACACTAATGATGGAGAGACGTATTATGTGTGTTGCTGATGCTTCACCCCTTACTGAGAGAGAGAGAGAGAGAGAGAGAGAGAGAGAGAGAGAGAGAGTTACAATACTGTTGATAGGGATACATATTATTGTGTTATTGACATTTCACTCTAACTTAGTTCACTGATGATGATGATAATGATGATGATGATGAAAGAGAGAGAGAGAGAGTGATGGAAAGATGACATGAGATGAGGCAAGCGTGTGGGTGTAATTCAACAGGTTAAACGTTTAAGTATCAACCCCAAAAAATATCAATGAAACTCCTCATACGTCCGGCACCGCAGTTACACCCCGCCCAAGAATCGTCACTCGCTGCCACAATCCATAAGAAACTATCGTACTTGTAACCCTCGAATTTTTCTTCTCACTTACATCTATTGTTTCATTTCATCTAAATCTAAACCACCTTTTCACATCCAATAACACCTTTTCTCATAATATTTCTTCACTTTTTCAAACACTTCATTCATCAACATAACCCCACGAGCGATGTGTGGGTACCGAATAAAAGAAAAGAAAAAGGAAGTAAAAATATTAACCCCTACTCCTACCATCAACCTCAAGCTCTCCCTAAACCAACAACCAAATCTCAAGGAGTCTCTTAAGTAAACCCAGAGTCTTGATATTCATGTCCGTGCTTCTGCCTTCGCTTCGCTTCTCCTGCCCTCCTGCCCCCTGCCCTGTCTCTGCTCTTGCCCTGCCCTGCCCTGCCCTGCCCTGCCCTAGACCCCCCTCCCCTGTCTTGACTCTACCACCACGCCCTGTGTTTTTTGGCTCTTCCAGCACACTTCTGGCATAATTGAGATCTTGTATTTGACTCTCTCTCTCTCCTCAAAATGAGCCTGTTCAACGCCATTCTAATTATCTCTAACCTTACCATTCCACTGCCCTCTCTTTTCTTTTTCTTTTTTCTTCACCTGACTTTTTATCCAGCACACTAATTCCATTCATCTCTCTCTCTCTCTCCTCTCTCTCTCTCTCTCTCTCTCTCTCATTCGTCTCCTCATCAATGTCTCACTCACTCACTCGCTCGATCGTCTTCTCGTCTATCTCTCTCAAATCTCTCTTTCTCTCTCTCTTCCCTCTCTCTCTCTCTCTCCCACATACACTCGTCTCCTCTTCTATCTCAAGTCTCAAATAAATCTACCCTCAGTCTCTCACTTCTCTCAAATCTCCACCATTCTCTCAAACGTCTCTTCATCTCTCAGGTCGTCAGGTCGCAGTAGGAGGAGGGGGAGGGTGGGAGGGTGGGGGGGACATCACGACCTACTGAGCGGATGGCCTTCAAACTTCCTCAGTTGGGTGGCAATCTGGCAGGATCCACGCAGATGAGGGTAAGACGTACGCGGATTGGTCAGCAAATGGCCCAATCATGATGGTCTTTTTCCATTTCTTACGTGACAGCCTGACCAAATCTATGCGTTTCTAAACCAAAGCGGAAACCAAACTTACTAAGCCTACCTAACTTAACCAACTGCCTAATCTAACCTAACCAAGTACCTAACCAAGTGCCTAACCTTACCAAGTACCTAACCAAACCTAACCTCACCAAATACACTAACCAAGTACCTAATCAAACCTAACCTAACCAAGTACACTAACCTAACCAAGTACACTAACCTAATAACGGTAACAAACCAAAACAACAGAAAACCTAACCTAACCAAATCTAGTACAGGTTAAAAGACACTACCTGAACTGACGTCATGTAAGCTACAACCAATCACCACCCATCAAGCCCGCATAAAAGGTGGATTTTGACAAGTGACTTAACATCCTGAACCTAAATACGACACAAGGAAAAAAAAACGATGATGAGGTGTATCAGTGGTACACACACACACCCCACCCCCTCCCCTTCCTTAGCCATCTCACTAATGTTGACGCAGCTGAGCAAACAAATAACCATTTCGCTACTATATGCCAGACGCTCCCACGGCTTGACACAACCACTCTCCCTGCTGACCTACCAGCCCCCCTTCCCACTGACTTAGTAGAAGAATTTGACGTAGCAAAACGCCTGGACAAACTAAAATTAAAACGCTCTACCACCCCCATTGACTTACCAATGAAACGCTTCAAGGAGTTCTCCCCTGAGCTTGCTAAACCCCTATGCTCCATCATCAATGCTTCTCTCAGTCAAGCCAGATGCCCAGCTGACTGGAAGACCTCTTATGTATCACCAGTGCCCAAGTCAACCAACCCACAATCCTTAAATCAGCTACGACCTATTGCAATCACCCCAATACCCAGCCTAATCTGTGAAAGTTTTGTGTTCGACTGGCTGGGCTTTTGCTGATATTGCAGGGAGTCGTAGACCTCAGCAATTTGGCAACATGAAAACTTCCTCCACCACTCACTGTCTTGTCAGCTTTCTCGATTACATATACCGCCATCTCGAGAAACGAAAACGTCTGTAGCTGTCGCCTTCATTGATTTCACTAAAGCGTTCGACCTAGTCGACCACAATATAATCATCAACAAAGCTATTGACCTCGGGCTTCGGAGAAGTCTTATACCATGGCTTACAGACTTCCTCAGTGACCGACGCCAAGCTGTACGCTTCCGAGGGGCTGTTCCACCTTTCAGTCACTCCCCTGTGGCGTCCCCCAAGGCACCAAGATGGGACCACTTGCTTCCTTATGCTCATCAATGATGCCCTAAGAGAAACCCCTGCTCGCTGGAAATATGTCGACGACTCCACCATTGGGATCAGCGTCAACAATTCTGCTCCCAACTATACCGCCCTTCAGGATTTATTGAACAGTCTCCAAAACTGGGCCACCAACAACCATGTCACCATCAACATACCAAGACCATGGTTATGCACATCAACCTCTCCTCCGACATTGTCCCACCTCCTTCCATTACTCTAGGTCCGAACACACTCCAGGTTAGATTCCACAAGCTCCTCGGCGTCACCATAGACAACAAACTAAATTGGAAACCACACGTCAGTGAAGTTGTCAAATCCAGTTTCCGTCTCCACCTCCTCCGCCGACTCAAGTCCCTCAGAGTTCCTGCACCGAGCTCCTCAGTGTTTACACAACATTCATACTTCCCAAGCTCACCTATGCCTCCCCTACCTGGTCTTCCTCCCTAAATGCCACACAACGTAAACATCTAGAAAAAGTGCAAAAGAGGGTATGCAAGATTATTCTCTCCCCTTCCTACTCCACATATCAAGAAGCGCTCAACACACTGACCCTTTCGACTCTCACTGACTATCACCACGACCTCATATGCAAATTTGGTAAGAAGCTTCTACACCATCCTCGACACCGGCTCCTACTACTACCTGAGATCCCTAGCCCGAGAATTGCTGTTCGACACCACAACCGCATCCAGCCCATACGTGCACGAACTGATCGCTATAAGAACAGCCCAGTTCCAACCATTGTAAAAATTATCAATAACTTGTAATAAACCAGTGTATTCACTCCCAGTAAATACTACTTCCTGCACTGTCACTATGTTGAAATGCACTGTAGTTTGAGCTTTTCCCCATCTAGTTATTATATATCTTATTTTGTGTCATTGTTACTTGTATATTATTTGTAATTCGTAACCTATTCTCTAACAATTGTATATTTTCAGCCTCTGCTGCCAAGCTTCCTTTTCAATAAAAACCGTTAATTACACATATACACACACACGCACACACACACACACACACACACACACACACACACACATGCACACACACACACACACACAACAGAGGTAAAGTTACTGAGGATTTGATGGGTGGAAGGGACCAAATATGGTAACCTGGGAGGGGGTTGGGGGGTAGGGGAGGGGTCGAGGGGAGGTGGGAAGAGGAGGAGGAGGGGAGAGGGGGAGAAGGGAGGAGGGGTGGGGAGAGGAGGAAGGGGTGGATGGGGGGCTGAGCGTTCTTCCATTTTCTCGAGACCAGGATTGATGTGACCGACCGTGAAGGTAAAACAAAATACTCAAGTGAGCTCTACCGTCATGTTGGAGAGCTCTACCGTCATGTTGGAGAGCTCTACCGTCATGTGGTGAGCTCTACCGTCATGTGGTGAGCTCTACCGTCATGTTGGAGAGCGCTACCGTCATGTGGTGAGCTCTACCGTCATGTGTCACGTCTTTCTGAGGTCATGTGTCTGTCCCACTGAGTAATATATCCAACTGTCTGTCTATCTATCTATCCGTCCCGTCTGTGTGTCTATCTATCTGTCCATCTGTCTATGTGTCTGTCTGTCCTGTCCGTCCTGTCTGTCTATCTGTCTATCCGTCACCTCTGTGGTAGGCGGTTGGGTAGTTACTTTCCTGCTTATTCTTTAAGACTGTCTGAATAATTGGACCCTAATACTAACAAGCCTTAACTCAACACTTACGACTGGGGCCTACTAGAGTTGGGGTCTATTTGTGTTGGGGTCTATTTGTGTTGGGGTTTATTTGTGTTGGGGTCTATTAATGTTGGGGTCTATTTGTGTTGGGGTCTATTAGTGTTGGGGTCTATTGTGCTGGTGTCTATTAGTGTTGGGGTCTATTAGGGCTGGTGTCTATTAGTGTTGGGGTCTATTAGGGCTGGTGTCTATTTGTGTTGGGGTCTATTTGTGTTGGGGTCTATTTGTGTTGGGGCCTACTAGAGTTGGGGTCTATTAGTGTTGGGGTCTATTTGTGTTGGGGTCTATTGTGTTTGGGGTCTATTTGTGTTGGGGTCTATTAGGTCTGGGGTCTATGGGATGGGGTCTATTATAACTGGAATGTACTAAGAGTGGGGCCTAATAAGACTAAAGCTTATTATCACTGGACCCTATTATGAATGGGGGATTAATAGGGTTGAAACCTAATAGGGCTGGAGGGGGGGGGGCATTGGGACTGAAACCTATTAGAGCGGAGTCTATTAAAGCTTCAATCCACAAGGTCTGGAGCCTATTAGAACTGGAACCCTGGAGCCTATTCCACCAGTCAACCCAAGGACGAACTGGATCAAACAGGCGAGCCATGACAGCACCTTAAGTCCCAGGGTGGAGCAGGGAGTGGAGGAGAGGGAGGAGGAGCAGGGAGTGGTGAAGTGGTGGTGGAGAGGGAGGGGGAGCAGGGAGTGGAGAGGTGCTGGTGGAGGAGGAGGAGGAGGGGTGGAGGGGAGGAGGAGAGGGGGAGAGTGCGAGCAGGGTGGAGGAGGTGGTGGAGGAGAGGAGAACAGGAATGGTGGAGAGAGAGGAGGAGCAGGGAGTGGAGTGGTGGTGGAGAGAGGGAGAAAGAGCAGGGATTGGAGTGGTGGTGGAGGAGAGAGGGAGAAAAAGCAGAGAATGGAGGAGGAACGGAGAGAAAGACAAGGAGGGTGACAGCAGGGAGAAGGGAGGCAGCAGGGAGTAGGTATCAGAGAGGAGGGAGGGAGCCTAGGGGGGCAAGGGAGGAGCAAGTAGGGAGTAAAATGCAGTTGGGAGGAAGGAGGCAGGAGGAGATGAGGTGGGGGGAGGCAGAGGAGGGAGGCAGGAGGGAGGCAGGGGGGAAGGAGGCAGGGGAGGGAGAGGGAAGGGGGAGGGAGGCAGGGGAGGCAGGGGGAGGCAGGGGGGGGGAGGGGGAGGCAGGGGGGAGGCAGGGGGGGGGAGGGGGAGAGGGGGAGGCAGGGGGAGGGGGAGAGCAGGGGGGGGGGAGAGGCAGGGGGAGGGGGAGAGGCAGGGTGTGTCCTCTGAACCAACTCTCATTAAAATCACGTTATAATTCTGAGGAGCGATTGCGTTTCCCAATCCCACCACACTCTCTCCCACAGTCCCACACTTTCCCACAGTCCTCTCTCTCCCCAGTCCCCACCTCTCTCCCCACAGTCCCCCCACATTCTCCCAGTCCCCCACTCTCCCTCCCTCTCCCTCCCCCTCCCCCTCTCCCTCCCACAGTCCCCCACCTCTCCCCCAGTCCCCTCTCCCCACAGTCCCCCCTCTCTCCCACAGTCCCCAGTCCCCCCCTCTCTCCCTCCCACAGTCCCCTCTCTCCCACAGTCCCCCCACTCTTCCTCCCACAGTCCCCACAGTCCCCCCCTCTCCCCACAGTCCCCCACACTCTCCCAGTCCCCATTCTCTCCCACAGTCCCCCCTTCCCAGTCCCTCTCCTCCCCAGTCCCCCACCCTCTCCCTCCCACAGTCCTCCACCTCTAAAAGCCATCACACATCCCAAACAACGCTGCATCTCCCTAAGTAAGTTGTGTGTGTGTGTGTGTGTGTGTGTGTGTGTGTGTGTGTTTACAGGGTCCACTGATAAGGGTAAACAGAAATACAAAATAAAATCATAATACAATAATTCATTACCTGTACTTTCTAATGTAATATATAAATAAATTAATATTACTGTAGTTCCATTGCAAATACAAGTGAAACTCTCCCAATAATATTTCCAACTGCTTTTAACTTCCTTCCACATCTCCCCTTCCCTCCCACATCCTCCCTTCCCTCTCACATCCTCCCTTCCACTCCTCCTCCTTCCGCATCATCTCGTCCGACCTCACTAATTCCATCAATACGCCAATACAGCTTTATTAGCCTCGTAGCCATCATCCATCACACAGAAGAGACTATTTTCTGGCTTTCGATTTACTGCCAAACTCTTTTAATATAACCCTTTGAAAATCCAATAAAATAGTATGACATTTTCCTTCCCATTTTACTGTAAAGCAATCTATCTTACTAAACCTTTGAGAATCGGAAAAAAATACGATTTTTTTTCCATTTTGTAGATAAATTCTAACGACTCTTTGAGAATCCGAAAAAATTGGGTTTTTATTTTTTTCCATTCTATATTAAAAAACTGAAGTACTATATTAAACTTACGAGAATTAACTATACAGATTTTTTCCATTCTGCAGCAAAAACAAAGAAAAGTTATTTATCTCTTCAGTGCTGTAAATATTCCATACCAATTCCTGAGAACTAAAGAAGAGGGGAGTTTATGGCGAAAATCTTAACGTAGAGAGGAGTAAGACTGAAGGAGGTGGCCAGGAGTGTGGGCCGGGCCGGGTGATCCATCGCCAAATAATGGATCAGGCACAGTTTTATGGTTGGTGCTAGATTGAGGGCGCCCGTGTGAACCCGAGGAGCAGGAGAAGGTGCAAGCAGGGTTAAAAAAAAGTTGTGAAGGAGAGGAGGGAAGGAGGAAGAAGGGAGGAGGCGGAGGAAGAAGGGAGGAGAAGGAGGAAGAAGGGAGAAGGAGGAGGTAGAAGGGAGGAGGAGGAGGAAGGAGGGAAGAAGGGAAGAAAGGAAGGGAGAAGCAAGGAAGGAAGTTGTGTTTTGAAGGTAACCAAAATGTTTCTTTAATATTACTAAAAGTTCCCCTAAGGTAAAGTAATTCTTCCTTTAAATAATTTGTCCTTAAAAAGACCAGAACATTAACTGAATATACAGTAACTAAAGCTTTTCATTATGACCACCCAATCTGTACTGAAAGTGAACCCAAAATGTCCTTAAAACAACAACAAAACCAAATCCATTAAAACAAACCAAACTGTCCTTGAAGACCACCACGACAGCTCCTGAAGACACCCACCGTCTTGCCAGCAGCAGTAAGTAAGCGTCAACACCCACTATCAACAAACACTGTTCTCCAGCAAATCGCTTTATATGCAAATGAGTCCGGGAGTAATTTGGGAGGCGGTCTTTAATTGGTTGTGAGTCACTATGTTTTTAAGAGTCTTCCCCCTCACCTCCTGCCTGCCAGCACCTCACACAGGACTCATGATGTCCTCGCCTGCACTACACCATCCACCTGGAACACTTGACACATACACTACTAGACTGTGATACATGCATCCCTCATGACGACACATCCATCCATGGCACTCGTGACACATTCTCCTGTCATGATGGGATCCTCCTCCTCCACATCTTTCTCTTCATCTTATTCTTCCTCTTCTTCTTTTCAATCTTCCTCCCCTCCTCTTTTTATGGTAGTACTAGGGTCTGGGTTAGGATTCACAAGAGGTCCTGACACATTGCCACACTTCTTCTTTCTGATCCAGCTGACGTAGAGTTCATGACCCGTGACCTCCTGACTCAGCTGACAAGAGAGATGTATGACCCCTTAACTTCTTCCTGCCACAACTGATGGAGGAAGAGGTCATGACCCAAAGTGATGTAGAGGTCAGAATTTCGTGAACGCCTGACCTAAGTGATGCAAGAAGTGGTCATAACCCTATTGACCTCCTCAACCCAACTGACAGAGGGGAGAGGTCATGACTCTGTGACCTCCTGACCCAGTTGAGGAGAGGGACAAGAACACACTTCCTTCGCCTTGGTTTTACGGCCAACAGCTGATCGGAAGTTGTCGCTGTAAATTTCCAGGTAAAATTTCCTTTCCTCTGTGGGTTTAGAGATCTTGTCTCGTGTAGTGACTGTGTGTGGTGTAGTAACGGTGTAGTAACTGTCTGGTGTATCCCCCCTTTACCCACCCTCCCCCCCACCAACAAGTGTACAGAGGGCTGGACATGAGTTGCTATACAATATTAATATAACACTGTGACACGGGAGAATGCTCTATGGCGTAAGTATTTTTTGTGTTTTTATTTTATTTTTTTATCGGTGAAAAATGTATCCAATTTGTGTAGGATTTGACATGATCCTGTTTTAAAGCCTAAAATACTGTCATTGGCATTGGGTGGAATACTGATGTGAGAGGCCTGGAAAACAAAGGCGTGTTCTAATCGTTTTTAATACCTAGGTTTGTACAAATTAAACTGATGTGCTATATATAGAAATGAAAACGTGGAATAAAAAAAAATAACTCATTTGTTTTTTAATATTGTCTCTGATAAAAAAAATAATCTAAATTTCTTCTCAATTGATATTATTTTTCTTCTAAAACGGTTCTCTAAAAAATCCGAATCAGCTGAGAAACGACCTAAGAACGTTTGTTTACAAGTTCAGATACAGACACAAACGTTTCCTCCGCCGTCCATCCCTCACAGCTCTCCTCAACGTCAGACTAATGCGACGATTCCCAAAGCCTCGTGTTGTGTTTATCTTTTTCGCCTAACAAGAAATGTGAGTAAACCTTTTAGTGATTTATAAGCGGGAAGAGTTTTGAGAATCATGTTGCATTGAAAAGTGAACACACACACACACACACACACACACACACACACACACACACACACACACACACACAATGTCCTTATCCAAAAATCCACTGGTTCAAAAACGAATGCGCAGTGTGTGTGTGTGTGTGTGTGTGAACTCACGGTGGTAAACATATCCCCTGCTTATGTTGCTTAATGAATTTTCATATTTAATAATGTTTATCGTTGTTTCCCCCTCAGCCAACATGAGACTAAAAATATTATCATTAATGTTTTAGTTTCAACGTAAACAATAAACAATCATGGAATTTATACAACAACTAATTTTGTGGTGAATCGTAAATTGTTGACTGACCTCCATACACACAATATAATAACATAATGATCGCCCCTCGTGTAACGAGGATGGCCAGCCACAAAGGCCACCTAGGCGTGAATTTGTTTAAAGTGTCGAAGCTGCCGCCAACACAACAACCACATCCTAAGCTAACGAGCTGCATGACCCAATGTTAAGATATAGTCCGGAGAAGACTCGACAACTCAAGCTTGTGAAGCGAGCATGCTGATCATTACACCACAGGTATTTCTCTCACACACACACACCCCTTTGACCTTTGACCCCTGACCCGCTAAAAACGAGTGTCAGGTCAGCACTATCCCAGCTCCCCCTTTCACCGCGTTCATGTAAATCCTGCACTGCCTCTAAAAGCCCCATCAATTATTACTGGAATATCGTAGTATTACTTACACTTGTGAATCCGAGGCCATCATGTCTGACAACAATTTTTTTCGATAATTATGGAAATGAAACATGATCTTATATATTTGGGGTTATTATTATTTTATCTATCAGTATTTGTTTTCATATCTGTTTATTATCCATTTCTTTACCCTGCATTGGTTATTATTTAATTACGGACTAAAAAGCCAAGAATCGAACAATTAAACGTATTTAGACAACAGATTGTTTTAAAGAGATGACTTCAGTAAAGCAACAATTCAGAAGTTTAAAAGCGAGAACACTGTACAAAAAAGATTAAATACCATAACAGATCAATAAAACCCAGAGTATTTGAGGAGTAAGAATCCACCTTAGGTTATTTTTCGAGTTAGTTAAAGGAAGAATAACGACGACCATATCTGGAGAAAGTACAGTAATTGGGTAATAAGTCATCTGGTGAGGCGTCCAATAGCCAACTTGAGTCTTGGTGTGAAGAATCAATTTGGTGTTCGTCTCAGGTGTTCGGGTTGTCATTCTATCTTGTTCGGACTGATTATTAGAATTATTTGCAAATGTCGAAATACTCGAAATCAACACATACACTCAAACACACCACTCACGCACGCACTCACTCACATACACGCGCGGGCACTCACACATACACACCATCCCGGAAATCCAAACATATCAAAGAGGTTGTCACTTGCCCTCTGTGTGTGTGTCGGGGGTAACCAATACATACATATCTACACTTGTGACTGAGTAACCTGACAGGGTGGCAGAAGCAGTGTTTGGTGGGTACGACAAGGAGGCCAGTGTGTGATGGGGAGGGGGGTGGAGCCATTCGTGGTAAACTGCGCTTATAAATCTTTTATTCAAAACAGATGACGCCCTGCCTACGTGCTTTTTTCTTTCTTTCAACCCTACCTGCCTCTCTCTCTTTCTCACAATACTGCCTAACACCCTCTCTCCCCCTCTCTCTCTCCAGCTTGCCTACCAGCTTCTCTCCCTCGAAGTCTCTCAAATTCCACCTATCAACCTTTCTACTTTCTCTTTCTCTCAGCACTCACCCTCCCTTTCCCCCTTCTCTCTCTTTCCTTTCCTCCCCGAAACAGGAATCGATGGAATCCATTTACAAATTTGTGACCTTCATTCTAGTGAGTTGGTGGATGTTCCTCCCTACCCCCTCTCACCACTTTTTACTCCACGCCGACCCTTCTACCCCTCTCTCACACAGACAC
The DNA here is from genome assembly GCF_018991925.1 of Homarus americanus. Classification (NCBI taxonomy): domain Eukaryota; kingdom Metazoa; phylum Arthropoda; class Malacostraca; order Decapoda; family Nephropidae; genus Homarus; species Homarus americanus. The sequence continues at coordinate 48,308 of NW_024714181.1, forward strand.
ACACACCATGAAGAGATGAGGTTAGTTTTGGTTTCTTGATAATCATTCAATTCTCAGTCATCGTAAGGGACAACGTGACGAGATTTATCCTTACGATTTGGGTTTAAGTTAAGTTTTAAGTTAAGTTTTAAGTTAAATTTTAAGTTAAGTTTTAAGTTGTTGGTTTAAGTTAAGTGTTTTTAGTTAAGTTTAATTTGCTGTTTATGAACTTGTGAATCAAATTCAAGATGTCTTACTATTAAAAAACTCTTCCTCGATCATCATGTGTCAAGTTAACGATTATCTATTTACCTTGTATATGGTTTTATGTATACGTGTGTGTGTAGTGTAAGGTTATGTGTACACGTGTGTGAATGATGTAGGTGCACAGTCTTTATATACACGTACGCAGAGCCACACTCCTTAGGCCTAAACGGAACAAACCCAACATAATACGGATTTACTAATGTCACAACACTTACCTAACGTGACATGACGTAACGTAACCTAACGTAACGTAACGTAACGTAACATAACATAACGTAACAACAACATAACGTAACCTGACGTAACGTAACCTAACGCCGCTGTAAAATATTCATCGTGTTCGTAAACAGAAAATTGTGACTATACCGAGTAAACGTTCGGTGGGACTTGTGTATAGAGAGGCGTTCACAGACGTTAGTGTAATCTGGAAACCTTGATATGGATCGTGTTTATTACGTCACTTGGTGTTTCCGTTTTACAAAGTTTCTTGATATTCACGTATGTCTGTAGAGTCCCCTGAAGTTACATGACCACTGTGACTTGACGCTCTGAATGGTTAATGAAGTCACTCTAGACGCTATGAATCGTTCTATGCAATCCCAGACCTGACGAGGATTTTTTTTTATACAAACACACTACCTCATGTCACACACTGCTCTCTCTCCCCACCACTTGAAGTTATTTACCGCCTTAATCTTCATTCGTGGCCCCTTCATCCGTCTTGTGTCTGGTGGTGGTGGTTGTTGGGAGGTAGTTGTTGGGGAGGTGGTAGAAGTGGTGGTAGTAGTGGTTGGTAGTGGTGGGGGTGGTTGGTATGAGTAAAGAAGTCACCCCAACGCTCCATTAAGCAAATGGTTCTTCCTCCAGTAGTAATGAGATTGACTCACCTCACGGCCCTCCTACCCACACACACGATTTATTTCTCGTGTTTCTTTTTTTTTTTTTTTTTTAATTACCTCAAGTGATGTGATACAACGTATATGTCACACAACCTTCCTTCTTCTCTTGTTATAAATCTTGCTTTCTTTAGTTCTCTGTGTTTATCTATTACACCATGTGAATGCGTAACAATTTATTCACGACTCAGCCTCCCTCCCCTCCGCCCAGTACACCATTTAACTCGATTGTTTTCTTAGTTCCTTTTCATTTGTTCACAATCCATCTTTACTGCTGATCATCGTCCCGGAGGATTTATCTCACACACACACACCCTGGTCTCTCGGCAGTGTAGAAAGAGGGGTGAAAGAAGATTAGAGGAGGGGGGAAGGAAGTTATAGTTCGGAAATTGAAGAAATTTAGGAGGAAGGCGGGCTGTGTCTGTCGACACAGGCACTAGACAGCCTACCCTATCCCATATATGGGTGTTTTGAGAGCCTTATTTCGTATTCCGCCGACCCTACTGGCGGATGCTGTATGGGCTGTATAGATAGGGGGTGGTAATGGACTTTTTGAGATTTGGTAACTTTTTGGGAACCATGTATGGTTGTTGTCGTTTACCTGGTGGGAGTCTTAGAAGGAGTTCTTGCTCTGATCGTTCTTTCGTTTGCCAGACTCTGCTAGCCAGGGTGTGCACTGTGCAGCTGCTGGTTGATGGGTTTTATTCTCAAGTCTCTATGTATCTCGGCTGTGGTTCTGGTGAAGGGGTATCTTTCACCTGTGACGAATCTTAGGGCTTCAATTTGGACCACCTGTAATTTTAATATTTGAGTGGTGCTCATAGTATGAAGAGGTACTGCTGGGTAAGTAAATATCGGTATGATAAATGATGTCACCAGACGGAGTTTTTTTTCTCAGAGCGCTTTAAAAGCAGCATAGTTTTCTCAGCTCTCTTCTTTTTCCTTCCTGGTGTGGGCATGATGGGAGTAATCTGTCGTGGATATATGCAGGCCCAGGAGGGTGCCTCTGCTTTTGTATTCTATCTGGGCATTATTGGTTACTAATGGATGGGTTTCCTTCTGCATAAGGGTATCACTGAATTTCGGGAGACTGGTTTGAATTTTCCATTGTTTTTCGTAATTATTTACCCTTTCTAATTCCCGCCTGGTGTTGGCGACCTGTAACGCTCGCAATTTTCCTTATGTGTTGTTATTTGAGTGATGTCATCTGCATACATTATATCTTCGTTACCTATTCCAGTGAGGCGGGTGTCACTTGTGTAGATAATATATAGGGTGGGAGAGAGGACGCTGCCCCGAGGGAGTCCGCTCATGAGTGGGAAGGCCTCTCCTGTGTTGTCCTACCCGCCAAGAAAGTTGCAAAGCAGCTTTTTAATGTTAGCGGGAAGTCCGAGTTGGAGGATCTTATATTTTAGACCGTCGTGCCAGACTTTGTCAAATGCCTTCACTACATCCCGGAGAGTTAGATTACATTGTCTACCACTCGCTGCGGCTCTGGCTATGTTTTCACATGCCAGGGCTATCACTGTTGTGGTGGACTTCCCTTTCCTGAACCCGAATTGTCTGCAGTTGACTGGTGGTTGTTTCCACGTGATTTTTCAGACGGTTATTGATGATTTTTTCTAGGATTTTTCCAAGTACTTCGAGGAGGGTTTTGGGGTTCGGATGGGGCAAGGGGTTTTGGGGAGGTGGGGGATGGGAGACTCAGCTCGGGGGGGTGGGAGTGGTGAGGGAGGTTGTGGGTGGGAGGGGGAGGAGTAGAGATAGTTCCAATGGACTACTTCACAAAGTCAGCTGTCATCGTTAAACCGCTCATCTTACATTTAGCTACGTTATATTTACAAAGAGAAATAACAATACCGCAGAGGTTTATGAGACTATTAGTATGGAAGGAGTCATAAATTCTAACCAAGTGGACAGAACGCTCACCACCACACCGAGTACAGCCTTACATTTATTCCTTTTGAAATATGTTTACCCAAGTGAAGAAGAGATTACCCGAGTGTGGTCGTCTGTTACGAGATCCCAGGCGGGTTTGTAAACAAGTCTTGAATGTGAATTAGTTTTCTGTCTACTGGGGAACTATCAGTATTGACAGTCACAAATTGGTGTCATGGGTTACTAATATCATGGTAGACACAACCAACGGTATCATTACGCTGACAGAAACAAGTCACAAATAATAGTGCCTCGGTATACTGGTCTAGACTAAGTATTCAGAATAAACAACTATGCAATTGATTCTTGTTACCTCTAATTATTTTGTATTATTGATGTAACATGTCACTCAGCTGCAGGCGGCTGTGTTCCTGGTCTATTAATGTAATGAGTGATTGTCAGACCAAACCTTACAGCCCAGAATTATGCCGCATATAACAGCAAGAGCACTGCAGACCTCGTGGTACCACCACATTCCGGGTTGACACACCTCAGGTCGACCCAAGGGACTTGACCTCGCCCGCTAATGACACCTGTCACTAGCCAAGACACCTGGCCAGGACCACACCTGCACACAGCTATCGAGATCAAACCAGTTTAGTGTTATGTTAGGGTCAGAAGCCAGCTGGGCCGACCCCATATAAAGGCCCTACAGTCCCGTCCACGGGGATTATCATTATCATTCTGATTCTGGTCATACTGATTCTCATTCTAGTTGCTGTCATCTCCTCCGTTCGGGTCGTCCTCGGTTCACTAAGCAGAGTCGCACGTCCCCTCCCCAGGTCGGGAGGGAGACCTCCCAGCCAGACCACGGCATCGCCAGCTAAGCAGACTCTCCCATAGGAGGCAGCCCAGCCAGCACTCACTGGGCCTACGTCAGGGTACACGTGAGTCTTGTCAGAACGTCCTAGGGTGAGTTACCTACTGTGGGAAGTGTATTCATTCAGGTGTGTCCGAGAGTCAGTGTCAAGTAACGTAAAGCATAATGTGTTTGACAGAGTAGGAAGGAGAGGTGGCGGTGTAGCAGTGTATATCAGAATTGTCATTAAAAAGCTGCAATAAATCAAACATTAAAACAAATAGCGACAATGAAAGTATTTGGGTAGAGATTGGTGAGGGCAGTGAATCCGTAGTCATTGGTGTTATATATAGACCACCTATTTGAGTAGGAGCGATGGTAAATTGCTATGGGGAGGAAATAAAGAAGGCATCTAATAAAACAATGTATATATTCTAGGCGATTTCAACTTTTCAGAGCATAGATTGGAAAATCAACTTAGCGATAATGAATCTGAAGATTTTCTGAAGTAGTACAAGATAAGTTTTTTATATCAATTCTAGCTCGCCCACTAGAGGAAATAACTATATCGATTTAGTTTTCTCAGTAATAATGAAAATCTAGTAAAGATGTTAAGTTGGAGGCGAACTGAAACAGTGATCATAAAGCCATATATTTTAATAATATGGGATGGCAGGAAGAAAGGAAAATTCGGCGCGGTCCCAACGGATTTTAGGAAGGCTAATTACGGTAGCTTAAGAGGAAGACCTAAGGGATGACCCTATGGTCAAAAGATTAATCCCCCACACCTCCGAGGCTATGTCAACAGGGCGGGATAACCCACGAATTTAATTTAGCAGCTACTTATGAACAATTTAATGTGACAATCAATAATGCTTAAAATAAACACATCCTAAAAGAAAATTCAGATCGATCTGGAACCAACCAAAATGGATGAATAATAGACTCTTGAATCTTCTAGGGAAAAGAAAAGGAGTATATAGAAAAGAAGTTAAGAAAGGCGAAAATCACTTGCTTGGTTGCTGCTCAGAACCCTAACAAGACAGGTAAAAACGAAATTAGGAAAGCAAAGAAATTATGAAATCAAGGTAGCAAGCAGCTCGAAAATAACCCCCAAAAGCTTTTTTATCAACTGTATAAATCAAGGTTAGAGATACAATAGGTCCTTAAAAACTTCGACAGGAGGAAATGACTGATGATGAGTTAGAAATGTGTAGTCACGTTAAATAGTCATTTTTCGCTCGTATTCACAAATGAAAACCTAGCACAGTTTCCAGAAGTTCATAAAAGGTATATACGCGACGGTATAGAAAATATGTTGATGAATATCAACATTACTAATCTTGATAATAGCCCAAAGTAGTATTAACAAACTGAAGCCTCATAAATCCTTACTGGTCCAGACGAGGTATATGCTAGAATATTAAAGAATGTAGAGATGAGTTGGTAATCCGTATGATTTCATTTAATAAGTCATTAGAATTGGGCCTAGTGCCAGAAACTTGAAACTTACCGATATAAGTTCCGTTTCAAAAAGGGTGATAAATCAATGGCATCAAATTACCGTCCCGTAGTCTCAAAAGTCAATCACCGACCAAATTTTCGGAAATTAATTATTACTACAAAATCAAAATACCTTAAGAACATTCGACTTAATTCATTCTTCTCATGCCGGGTTCACCCAGGACGTTCTTGTCTCACAAATTTGCTTAGCTTTTTTCTCAGGAAGTATATGAAGCGGTAGCAGATAATGATAAGTCATATGATATAATTTATTTAGATTTCAGTAAACATTCGATAGAGTCCCATAGAGATTGATAAGGAAGGTGAAGCACATGGAATAGGTGGATCCAGTATTAAATGGATTAGGTCATGGTTAACTGGTAGGAAACTAAAGGAATAGCATAAATGGATTAAGGTCAGACTGGGGTGCAGGTCAAAGCGGAGTTCCCCAGGAAGTTATAATATAGGCCCTCTGCTGTTTGTTATATTCATTAATGATCTTGATTTGAGCATAACTAGTAGGATTAGTAAATTTGCAGATGATACCAAAATAGGGAGAGTGATAAATTCAGACAGTGACTTTGAACACCTTCAAAGAGATCTAGATACCTTACATGAGTGGTCAGTAGACTGGCAAATGAATTTTAATACTGATAAATGCAAGGTACTACAGATAGGGAAGACGAATACAAACGTTAAGTATAAACTAGGTAACACGGAAATAGAAAACTCAGATTGTGAAAAAGATCTAGGTGTATTTGTTGGCAACGACTTGAAACCTAGAAACAATATGTTAGCGTTCGCAACAAGGCAAACAGGATTCTTTAGGTTCATATCTAGGTCTGGCGGAAGTAACGGAACTGCTGACGTTATCTTGAAGCTTTACCTAGCATTGGTAAGGGCCCACATGGATTATTTAGCTGCGGTTCGGTTGTTGTATTATAGAATGGACACTTAGATTCTTTGGAGAGAGTACAGAAGAATGACAAAAATGATCATATGTTAGAAACCTTCCATATGAAGAAAGACTGAAAAGCTTGAAACACATTCATTGAAGAGGCGTGAGGTTAGGGGGAGATATGATGAGGGTGTACAGAAGGTGGGTAAGTGGGATTAACAAGGGTAAAATGGAAGATGTTCTGAAGCTCAGTAATAACGAAATAACTAGAACAAATGGCTTTAAATCAGATAAATTCCGATTCAGAAAGGATATAGGCAAGCACTGGTTTGGAAATAGAGTTGTGGATATGTGGAATAGGCTACCGAGTGCTATAGTAGGATCGGGGACGCTAGGGAGCTTCAAGACGAAGTTGGATAGGCACATGGAAGTGCTGGGATGGGTGTGAAAGGGATCTGCCCTGTATGGGCCAGTCGGCCTCCTGCAGTATCCCACTTTCTTATGTTCTTATGTTCTTATGTTAGTACCCCGATATAATAGTGATATTAATGTGTCCATGTCATTGAGTGAAGTAATAAATAGTTGTATCAAGAGGTGTTTAACAAGTTGTCCCTTTAAGAAGTGATATATGTGTATTGACATACGAGATAAGATAAGCGTAGTGACGCTGTGCAAATAACATCCAGGCCACGCTACCAAGTTTCCTATCTTTACATTCCTACTCTCTATACTTCCTACCTATATATGTAATTCTCTTCTTGTGAGATTTGTATGAAAATACAAAAAAATCTTAGTAAAGTATGCACGTTACTTTAAAATCTGAGATAACATTTTTAATACCCTCATTAGCGGTTCCAGCACGGGTTGAGGCGTGATATGAAGTACGTAATCACACTGTTCATCCCAAGGTCTAAATACACCTTGGTTTATTATTATCTTAAAATAACTACGCAAATATATCTGTATTAATCTGCCTTCTGAAGTTCCTTGACAAGACAAGCTAATCTAGCTTCGTTAGCATCGGGTAAAGGATAGGTTCCAGTTGTTTGCATTGCCCACTATTTTCAAACTAGCTTTTACTTCTCCACTCGACCTACATCTTATGCATTCATACAAAGGCTTCAGTAAAATTCACGGTGAAAATAACAATAAAAAACACATCGTGCTTCTTTGATTATAATAGACTTGCGACACCTAAACAACAGCTGTGTATCTCGCCCTCAAAGCCTAGTTCTGCTTGTTGCGTCACCCATCAGTCGTGTCTATGGCTAGTCATTGAAGGCAATTCCGTCGCCGATTTTTCATAGAAAATTAATTAAAAAATCGCCAAAATATCACTATTTTGCAATGAACACTGTCGTAGTTTGGGCCGAAGCGTTGTTAGAAGACCGCACTAACCTAACCAAAGAAACCGACTTAACCTTACCTAATTTCCTAGTCGCCCCCGGACCCCACGGCATATTAAACAGAAAGAACTTACTATGATGTAGTGTAATTTTACGTTTTTTTTTGTGGACGTGAGAGAAGCCGCTCAGACTCAGCAGCTCATAAACAATGCGCGAAGGAAAACGTGAACCTGGACCGCTGCGAAAGACGAAGTAGTGCCACTAGTGCGAGCTTAGGAGCCTAATTATCTTCCAAACAAAGCATTTATCCAAGAAATTAATATCATATCCGAAAAGTCCACCCAAAAAAATTAGGCTACGATGGAAATTCGTTATTATTAACTTTTTTTTATAAACACTAATATAACCCGGTATTCTCTACCTGGCATGATCTAGTCCACCAACACCAAGGTACAACAAGATCAAGTATACACAAGACTCAACCTTATCACAAGGACTCAGTTTGTTATCTAGATCTTTACACACATCGTTAAAATTCACAGAACTTAACTCAAGTGAGAAGGAAGGAAAAAAATACTGTGAACTCTTGAAATCATTTAAATAACCACCGACAACAGCTGATCAATGGTAAACATAAACAAACTAGAAGTCAGCTGATTATATCTTGTTAAATAGCTGCTGGTGTTTCCTCCGCTGATTGGTCATCTTTTAATTATTGTTTATCATTTCACCAAGTATCATAAGAACATAAGAACAGTTGATACGTTCTTTGTTACATGTTACAGTGTTAGTACAGGAGGAAATTTGTGATCTTTAGCAGTGAGGGTCACACTCGATAACACCCTTCTCACGCGTGTCCTGACCAAGCACGTCTCGAACCTTGACAGTAACGAGGGATAACGCACGCGGCATTTTCGGTCAGGTACCAACACCCACAGTTAGGTAGTTGTTTCTACAGACATTGCCTCAATCTACGACATAATCATATGAAAAAAGTGATTTACAGAACGAACACAAGTCGGCGTTAGTGGCCGCCAACTTTTTTATTTTTAAACAATAGCGCTACGAAGTGAATCGCCTCCAGCTAGCGTCAACAATTCTGCTCCCGACTATACCGCCCTTCAGGATTTATTGAAGTCTCCAAAACTGGGCCACCAACAACCATGTCACCATCAACCATACCAAGACCATGGTTATGCACATCAACCTCTTCTCCGACATTGTCCCACCTCCTTCCATTACTTTAGGTCCGAACACACTCCAGGTTGTAAATTCCACGAAGCTCCTCGGCGTCACCATAGACAACAAACTAAATTGGAAACCACACGTCAGTGAAGTTGTCAAATCCTCCAGTTTCCGTCTCCACCTGCTCCACCGACTCAAGTCCCTCGGAGTTCCTGCACCCGAGCTCCTCAGTGTTTACACAACATTCATACTTCCCAAGCTCACCTATGCCTCCCCTACCTGGTCTTCCTCCCTAAATGCCACACAACGTAAACACCTAGAAAAAAGTGCAAAAGAGGGCATGCAAGATTATTCTCCCCATTCCTACTCCACATATCAAGAAGCGCTCAACACACTGACCCTTTCGACTCTCACTGACCATCACCACGACCTCATCTGCAAATTTGGTAAGAAGCTTCTACACCATCCTCGACACCGGCTCCTACTACCACCTGAGATCCCTAGCCCGAGAATTGCTGTTCGACACCACAACCGCATCCAGCCCATACGTGCACGAACTGATCGCTATAAGAACAGCCCAGTCCCAACCATTGTAAAAATTATCAATAACTTGTAATAAACCAGTGTATTCACTCCCAGTAAATACTACTTGCACTGTCACTATGTTGAAATGCACTGTAGTTTGAGCTTTTCCCCATCTAGTTATTATATATCTTATTTGTATCACTTATGTTACTTGTATATTATTTGTAATTCGAAACCCATTCCCCAAATATGTAACTGTATATTTTCAGCCTTCTGACTGCCAAACTCTTTCAATAAACCGATAATTATTATTATTATTATTATTAAAATACTCTATGGCAATACTGTCGCGTTCATCCCAACTAAACGCAGCCCAGAACCCTAACAAAATATAACATTAAAAATAAGGACTACCGGTATCCAGGCATTCCTTACCTAACCTACGGTATAAATACTATGCAGTGGTTAACCCCATTAGGCTTGGTTAGGCTGGACTGGTTGATTCGTTTATCTACTGACATAAATGTTTTACTTCCGTATTTTCCGACTGTAAATAGACGAGACGGCGAGCTTTCCCTGTGTGGATCTGAAAATATCTTCGGTAAATTCACAGTTTATTTTCCTTCTCCAAGCACCGAAATTGAAATTTTATAAACCGTAAAAAAAAATAAGTTATAAAGTGACGCTCTTGCTCTATAGGTTTACCAACACCGGCAGCGTCAAACACTGCTGGTCACGTCAATACTAACAAGCAGTCACGAGCTGTTGGATATTTTATGGTTCTTTCGCGTGGACAACTTCACCTTCCTCCAAATTAAGCTGGACACGATCAGGGACAGTCAAACACGCACCAGGAATTTGACTTCACTTTTAGCACTTAACTGTAATACTGTTCCATTGTTTACTGTACACCAAGTAAAATATTAACCAATTTGGACTTGTTCCGTTTAGGTCTCCCCATGTTAACTAAAACAAAATTTACCTGTTCCACTGAGCAAATTATAACCTTCGTATAATTTGGTCTTACTCTAACATCAGCATATTTCCTCACACTGGCTGTCAACACGAAATAAAAATTATGCTCTCACGTCAGCGGCAAAGCTCCAACACGTAGACCATTCTTTTTAGTAAACTCTGTGAGGCTTACCTGTGTATAATACAGTTCAGGAGTCTGTACACGAGTCTAGGCCACCAGTAGACTCCCTGGCCTCCTGTAGATCGTTGTTTTTGTTGACGTGATCCTTCAGCTTCAGTGATCCTACAGACCGACGCCATCCACACCCTTCAGGAGTTATGTAAAACTGACACTAGAACGTTGACACCGTGATACCTCGCTTTCCAAACTTTCTTGGTGTAATTACATTTGAAAGAAAACGGAAGGGGGGACTATATAAATTTGAATAATAATTTCCATTTTTTTTTTAAAGATTCATTATTTCACATTGTATCACTCTCCCTTTTAGTCCTGAAAATTATATTGTATATTCATATTTGTTTTGGTTTTCCTTAGATAATTTGTCTCTTTTTTTCCCTGTGTTGTTTCCCTACACTAGTGATGGAGTGGAAACAAGATAAAGAAGATAAGATCAATAATACAAGAAGTAGAAGAAAAATAATACTATCACCCCCAATAAAAGGTTTATCAAATCTTACAGAATTAAATATATTTTACTATCTACTCCACATATCAAAATTTATCCTCATCCTCTCCCTCTTCCCCCATAAAAAAAAATCCCCACAAATGATAATAAAACGAGAATACTACAAAATTATTCATTTTATTTGATAGAAACACTTTCATTTATAAACAGCCAAGACCATCGACCATACAATCCTGGGGGAAGCTCAGAAGACGAAGATAGACCACACTGGCTTCTCATTTTTTACAGTCCGCCTCGCAGTTCCGATACGGCTTACAGGAACCAAGTGGGGTGGTGGGGGCCAGCAGATGAGCCAGTGTGTGTGTTTATTTACCTTCGCCTTCCTTACCTCCCTCACAGATATATAATAATAAAAGCAATGACAGGAGGATGCAAATCTTTTTTATTATTAGTAAATGTGGTGGGATTTTGATGTTGAATCTAGGAAGAAAATCCAAAGGGAGAGGGGGTAAGGGAAGAGGTTTTGGATGGATTTAGGTAGGGGGTAAATCCAGGGGTGTGTGGGAGGATTTAATTAAGGGGTAAATCCATTGGGGAGGGGGTAGGATAATTAAATTAGGGGGTAAATCAGGGGGTTAAAGGAGGATTTATGTAGCAGTAAATCCGGGGGAGGGTGGGGAAGGTTGGGTTGGACATAGTTAAAATGAATTCCGGAGAGGAGTTACTGGGGATGGGGGAGGCGGGGGGTTAGGGTATGAAGATAAGATGCATGGAATGGTGGAGAGGGCTGGATAGATAGAGGGGGTAAGAGATGGATAGAAGAAGGGAGAGGAGAGGGATGGCTGGGTAAATTGGAGGGATGAAAGGAGGAGAGGGATGGATGAACAGAGAGGGAGGGAGGGGGGGGGGAGGTGGTACTGATGATGGTGGAGGAGGTAGTGGTGAAGAAGGCTGGTGATGGTGGAGGAAGAGGTGGTGTTGGATTAGGAGGTGGAAGGGTTTCTATGACATCCATTTGTCCACAACTAAGTGACCACATAAAAAAGGTTTCGTTACAACTATGCTGCCGAGCAAACCCAACGTGGAGTGACTAAAGAAGCGATTTATTTTTACCTTTTTTTTAAATATATTTTACTTGACTTACGACCACATTCGGTAACCACTAATGCCCTCTCAACCAAGTCATTTTCCCTTAAAAGTCTACGATACTTCTTTACGTTGCGATGCATTCTTTGTTTCTCTATGTACAAGGTGTAGGGATAGGAGGAGGTGGACGAGGAGGTGGAGGAGTATGTGGAGGAGGACGGGGTTGAATGAGGAGTGTGAGGGGTAGGGAGGGAGAGAAGGGGGGGGGGGCACATTATTTACATCCTCTTATGAGTTACATTATTCGTCAGTATTATAATATTTACAGAGATCACATATAGTACAACATTAAATAAATGCATGAATTGTTTTTTTTTACCTTTATTACTATTAGCTTTCAGCAAGAAAAATGTGACTTAAAAAAGAATATTTCTGTGTACAGACAGACGTACGCGGCGAATCTTTGGCAAAGTCATACAAAACGTAGCTTAAATCTCATGGAAAATAAAGGACTTAGAAGACGTATTGTACAGGCGCCTGTACCCAGTCCTGCCCTGAGCAACGTCACCCAACATCATTCTCTGGAAGGTCTATGATTGGCTGACGACTTACAAATCTTGTTCGTAATTGGTCGAGACCTGTCAGCCAGCCAATCACAATTCCTTTCATGAAAAACCACGGGATTAGCTGGACGATTTCTAAACCTAGCCAATCACTCTGGAAATATCCACCACTCAGGATAGACCCCTAAGGATAAGCAGTCACCAGAACGTGATGCCAACTGGTCGAGGCAGGAGCGGGCACGGACGAATAGCAGAAGAAGAAGACGTGATAAAGCATCAGTAGGTCAAGTAATTATAAGGAAAGTGACTATATACGGTTTTAAAAGGCAGTCAAAGATCATGCTAAGGTGAGTGAAGACTAGGCAAGGCAAGTCGGCGTGGAGTGTGGGTGAACCCGGTACACGGCGTGGGATCCTACGCTTACACAGCGTGAAATCCAAGGCTTACACAGCGTGAAATCCAAGGCTTACACAGCGTGGAATCCTAAGCTTACACAGCGTGAAATCCAAGGCTTACGAGGCGTGAAATCCAAGGCTTACACAGCGTAGAATCCTAGGCTTACACAGCGTGAAATCCAAGGCTTACACAGCGTGAAATCCAAGGCTTACACAGCGTGGAATCCTAGGCTTACACAGCGTGAAATCCAAGGCTTACACAGCGTAAAATCCTAGGCTTACACAGCGTGAAATCCTAGGCCTACACGGCGTGGAATCCTAGGCCTACACGGCGTGGAATCCTAAGCTGACACGGCGTAGAATCCTAGGCTTACACGGCGTGGAATCCTAGGCATACACGGTGTGGAATCCTAGATAATGTGGATGTTGCTCGACACACGGCGTGAAATCCTAGGTGCTGGGGATTAAGCCGAATACACGACGTGGAACCATAAATTTACAACGGTGTTAAATCCTAAAATCCACGGCGTTGTAATCCCAGTAATTAGTCTTCCAACAGTTGTTTCTCTCTCTAGGATCCCTGGTGTGTGAGGAAGTCTGTTCACGACGCAAGGCATTATAAACTTTGTGACGTTTTTCCTTAAGGTCGATTTTCCTCCCCCCATAGACTGGTCAAGTATTTCCATGACTTGTGCTCAGATCAAGCAAGAGAAAGTACGTTACTTTTTCCCCTTTTGACATTTTCTTGGAACATTATTTAATTCCCAGTAGAAATTTACACTGGTCTTTTATCCCGTTCATGTTTACATAATTTTATTTTTTTACAATTAGTAAGAACACACTTTCGTTCTTTTTTTTAATATTAAACAAGAAATAATTTAATGTTAATAAAGGCTAATTATTATTATTATTATTATTATTATTATTATTATTATTATTATTATTATTATTATTATTATTACTATTATTATTAGTAGTAGTAGTAGTAATTTTGTTGTTGTTATTACTGATATTTTGCAGCCTTTTTTTTTTTGGTAAACATTGTATTCCAACGTGACTTACGACTTCCTGATAAAAGGGATTTACTTACATAATTCTGAGGTTTACATACGAGAGATTTAAAGAGCTCAGGTAGATAGAAAGAAATGAGTAGTGGATGGGAAGAAGTGAGAGAAAGAGTTTAATGGAGAGGGAGAGAGATTAGTGAGAGAGAGAGAAAGAGATTTAAATATACATAATATTATTTACATCTGGAGTCTGAGAAGTTAATACAAATGGCGTAAACTTATTAGCACCCCTGTATCATCTTTGTCGTGATTCAAGACCGACGCTTGGCAAGCTCACCCAGGCGCCAGAAGGAAAGTAGAAAGTACTCACAGAAAGTACAAAGAGCTCTCTCAAAGTATTAAAGTACTTACAGAAAATATACAGCACTCATGTCAATTTGGAAGTACTCACCAAATATACTCACAGAAAGTACAGAGGGCTCTTGCAAATTAAACACAACTTAAAGTATAAAAGAGCTTTCTCAAAGTATATTTACACAAAGTATATATCTCTCAACTTATGCAGCACTTATTCAAGATATAAATCGTTCACGCAAAGTAAATGTATTTTTCTCAGAGCATAGAGTACTCATGCAAAGTATATTCACAATAGTATTAAGAGCTCTCAAATGAAACAGTATACACAAAATATATAGAACTTTCTCAAAGGATAAACTACTCACAGAAAGTATGAAGAAGACATTTCAAATTATACACTACTCACAAAGTATAAAGAGCTTTTTCAAAGTTATTGACACAAAATATTAAGAGCTCTTACAAGGGAGCTCTATTAAAGTTTACAGTAATGGCACAAACTATAAATAACTATTAATAGCAAACAGTACTGAGTCACAAGGAACAATACAAAGTTGTCACAATGATTGACTAAACAAAGTATTAAGGAGTTTCACTTGCGAAAAAATATTACTCTTACAATACAGAAATGATCTCTGAAGTGAAAATTATAAAACACAAAGTCTTCTTTTGGCAATAACAGAAAGTCTCGCATCATTCAGATTTTCCTCACAAAATAAAGGTGTGAGTATCAAACTCATATAAGATTTACCATTAAATTTCTCTTAAAAACGTAACTCACAAAAACCAAATAGTTTCTAGTCACAAACAAAAATCCCTGTACACACGGCTTGAGACTCCGAAACTGATGGATACGAACCTTCGAACCTGCTGCTCGAAAATGGATGTAATATCTGATTTGGATTCGGTACAGATCCGACTCTTAGCTTCTGAACGAGTCTCCGGACCTGCTCGAACCTGGATGAAATAATTATCTCATTTGGGCTTCGAGACAGTTCCGAACAGGAGTGTCGAGGGATGTTTGTCCGTGTCTGTCTTCACATTATTTTCTTCACACAAACAAAGGCAAATAAATTGTACTTTGATATTTTAGTCATAAAAATGGTTCCTCGCGAATATAATATTCATTATCCATGGGATATGAGTTACAATAGAGAGGATAATATGTACTGTACTGGCCATGGTAATATTGAACGAATTCTTTGGTAATTAACACAAAAAACAAATAAATGATAGAAAAATAATAATAATAATAATAATAATAATAATAATAATAATAATAATAATAAAAATTTTGTCATATCAAATTAAACAAAAACAATAAATCAAATAAATAATATTGAAACAATAATTTTATTTAATGCAAAAAATAATCTGTAAAAAACAACACAATAACTGTACTGGACAAAGTGTTTCATTTTCACCGACCAATTTGACAAAAAACAAACAAATTCTTTTCTGTTAAACTAAATAAAAACAACACTTCAGATTAAAAAAGTCTAAAACAAAATAAATGAACTCTGTATTTTACACCAACTCGGATAAAATGCCAATGGCTCGGTATTAAAAATTACAATATATTTTCTGATTTATATCAAAGTGGAACAAAACTGAAAAAATACAAACTTTTAAAAAATAATTTGCAGAAATATTGAGAGTCTGACTCTTCGCACTGTGAGGGGTGATGAGGGGAGGGTGGTGAGGGGTCCAGGGAGGGGTGCGGCCCCCCAGAGTGAGACACAACACAGAGATAAACTCCCATTGGCTGTAAGAACACCTCGAGTAGGCCTGGTGTTACAGTGAGGCTTAACATGAACTTTGTTAATAGTAATAATGCCGTCTCTCGTAGTAGTGGAAAAGGTCGCCCTTATTTGTTTATGAAAAGTTTAAAATTCCATCTTTTATAATGTTTACTAAAGAGAAGCGCCGGTGGTGATGAGACGGAACTAACTGGCCTAGAGGATAGCTAACTCTCTGCAGGATTACTCTATCTTGTAATATATTGTATATCTACATATATATGTGTGGAAATATATGTGTTTATATACGTCTGTATATATATATATATATATATATATATATATATATATATATATATATATATATATATATATATATATATATATATATATATATATATATATATATATAGGTGTGTGTAGTTCTACTGTGAAAAAGCTCTTTGATATCAATGGTGTCTAAGTGAAGGAATGGGACTAGCGGGACCCGCCGTACAACAACCACTCCTCGTCTAACTCTATTAATTCGTTCACAAGTGTTTTGTTGTAACAGCGAGTGTGTAGTGACGGCCTCTTGTGGTGGTGCAAGGGGCGGCGGGTGGAGGCTGGCACTGGGGATAATGATAGCACGCCGAGAAGCTGACACCAGTGGAGTAGACAGCTGACAAATGGGCAACTGACAGGAAGTCAGTCGGCAGCCGAATAGCTGACAGGAGGCCAGGCCAGTTGACAGCCGGGGAAGCTGACATCCGAGCAGTTGAGAGCAGGAGGTGACAGCCCGAGAACTGAGAGCCGCACAGGTGGTGTTGCTGTGAGTATCATTTAGCATACAACTCTCCACACTGCGCTAACTGGCTCCCTCTGTTGAGCAGCACACACACACACACGAACACACACACTCACTCTCCCGCCAGAGGAGTACCTCACAGGTCCGCTGCACTAAACATGTCCTGTCAACTTTTTTCTCCATGTAGCAAAGTTGTGTTGGACATAATTATTTATATTATGATTTTTCCTTCAGTTAAACTGTCAACCTAAACCTCCAAGCATCGCACTTTAATCAAACAGACATTTCCGTTAATTTCTAAGACTGTAAAAGACAAAAAAAAATCGTGCATTCTTTTTTCTTCATATATAATTGATTATCACATGCAGTCTTCGTCCTGGTATAGAGTAGCAGTGTGGCGGAACCTTCAGGACAAGAACACCTGGAGGCTGCAACACATCATAAACCTCTCGTGTACAGTTAGTTCAGGTCACGGGTGTCCACTGCAGGGATATATCTTGCCCAGGGTACTAAGAACACTGCTGCGTACACGACTGTTTGATTTTATTTTCAGAGTTCCAGTTCTGTAAGACACAACACTCACCACCTTTCTCGGCCACACCTTAACTTCCATAGTGAACGGACGTCGAAGAGGAGATGTAAGTAACTGTCTGTTCTATACGTTTTGGTCCTCACACCTTCACCAGCACACGCCCCCAAATATCGTTCATGGAAGTCTAAAAATTAATTAGCTTGATATAAGTTTTATTATTAAATTCAGAGAAAAAAAGGACATTGTCTCTTGTGTTTTCGAAGGTCTAAGACAAGTAACGTGGGAACCTCGCTGTAACTCCTTGATAACCTGAGGAAGAGACAGCGGGCAACCCCCTACAGTCTGGTCACGTTCTGCCACCTGTCTGGCCCCTCGCCTGGCACAGGTCGAGGGGCAACAAGTGATGAGGAGGAGGAGAAGGAGCAGGACGACTCTGCCACAGCTGCTTCCAACTCTCTCTTTATCTGAGCAGAGAGGAAAACTAAAACCGGACGAAATGATCAGAGTCTACAATGCACAGTCACTCCAGCTATTTATCTATTTTTTGCCAAACACTCCTCTTTCCTCTGCAGCAGCTGGCTGTATTTTTCAACGAACAGCTGCATGACCACTCCCTCCTTTAGAGCAGCTGTGTTTACGAACAGCTTGCAAAAATCACTTCTCCCTTCACAGCTGATTTTCTTTTTTTTTCTTACGTGTAACAGCTGCACAACAGGAGGGAGCAGCAGAGAGCCGAGTCTAGCAGAGTCCCTTCCACCACTTACGACACCTGTGAGACCTCCTCCGCGTCTTCGAATTCCGTCTGGTTCTTTTGGTGTCCTTGAAGAAACGGACGTTGGTGGGGTCGTCCAGGAGAGCCGGGTAGGTCTCCGGGGGGTGGAGATAGCGCGCCGTGTAGCTGCTGACGGCGCCCCGGGACATTAGCTCTTCCGTCTCGCTGGAGGACCATTCCACCGTCCCCGGAAGACCAGAAGAAAGACGGTCTCGTTCCTCGGCCCAAGCACGTCGGATGGCCACCTGGGAGAGATGGAGGGAGGAAGAGGAAATTAATGATTAGGTGAAAACAAAAGGTAAACATTGTAGATTGTGAGAGAGAGAGAGAGAGAGAGAGAGAGAGAGAGACTATTTGCCATACTATCACAACACCTGAGTGAACCTTTTATACTAATTACCTGACTGTACCCTCCTTATCCCTTACCCTGCTTCCTCCATCGTCTGGCCCTATTATCCTTATTCCCTTAATGTAGCCTCCCCGCTCCCCAGACAATCTTTAGCCTGCCTAACCCCCTTATCTCCCCCATTCCCTCACCTTCTTAGCGTGTCTGAGGAGCCGCTTCTTCTCCTGGAGGATGGTGGTGCCGTAGCGTATGTGGATGACGGCGGAGGCGCTGTGGAGTTTGACGTCCACGAACTTGTCGCTGCCTTCCTCGGTGGGGGTGATGGGCTGGGAGGAGGAGGGCTCGTGGATGGTGATGTTGACCTCCCCACCCAGGCGGTTCAGCTGGGTCATGTCTTCTGAGGCTTTCCAGTAGTTCTCCTGACGAAGGGAAGGTTGTAGCAGGGAGGAAGAGAAAGGGGGGGGGGAGAGAGAAAAAATATTAGACTTTACTGAGGGCTTGAGCAAAACCATTAAAATGTTTATAAAGTAAAAAAAAATGATAATAGGGCATTCGAGGCACTTGGGGTGTGACTTGTGCTATTATAGTGTACACAAGGTGAAATGCCGCTATTCTTGAGTCAAGTGTTGGCAGTCCATCTATCAAGGACACCACCCACCCCTCTCCACCATCTGTGAACACCAACCATCAATGATTTCATGAGAGACAGTTGGTAGGTAGAACATCATCCCATCAGGTATTTCACATCATTCCTTCCTTAACTTTAGACAGTAATCGCTCCCATCATTTTTATTTTGCTGTAGAAGGGCAAGGAATGAAACTCTGTCAGCATCGTGAAGTAAACAAATTCACTGACTGGATCATTTACACCTACACCCTCGTATACACACTTTGCTCCCTCCACCAATCAGGACGCAGTTACATTCTTAAGTATACTGTACATACTCCCCATCTACCAATTAGGACGCCCCTACACCCTCATATGCACCAACTCTATCTACCTATCAAAACACCCCACCCCACCACCCATCCCCACCCCACCCCCGTCTCCCTCAAGACCAACACTCTCACATATGAAGAAAATCTTGGCTGGAGGGGAAAATCCTTCTCCATTATATCTCTAGCCTGTGTAATCTCCCCTCGGGAAATCCTCACACCTAGATATCGTCGCCATTCGAAGAAATCCTCGCCCTTAATCGCCTCCCATTTAAAGTAATCGCTTTAATTACTACGCGAGAGCTACAGATTCCATACCTTTATGCGAAAGGGGAGATGATGAAGGGAGGGGGGAGTATGTGGTGGGGTGTCTACCTCTGGAGGGGAAGGGAGGGGAAGGTAGGAGAGGGAGGGAGAGGGAGGGAGAGGGAGAGGAAGGAAGGGGGAGGGGGGAGGGGAGGAGGAGTAGAGGGGGACGTAACTAGGAATTAATGAAGTGTGTGGTGGCAGCTCTACTCATGTGTCCTCTGCCTGAATACAGAACTGAAGTTTTTTTTTCCCATCGCTATAAAGCGCCAAGACTCTTCACCTGACTCAGAAATATGTTTACATGTATATCCTTTGTGTTGCCTTAAAATAATTACTTCCCTCACCTTTAAATATTAACAAGGAAAGTCATTTTCTTCCTTAAACTGTGTGAAACAAGACTGATCAGCAACTGCTCTTGATGCTATGTCACTGCGTACAGTATCTCAGTACATGTGTTACTCAGTCAGTCAGTCAGTCAGTCAGTCAATATTGGTGGTATTCAGAGTGTTGATTGATGTAGATAACAGCTTAGAAACACCTGTGATTTCTCTTGAGGAACACCTGACTGATCCTCTTCTCACCTTGACGAAGTAGAAGACGTGGGTGTTGTGTGTGGTGAGGGTGATGTCCAGCAGGAGGGAGTTGTTGAACACGGAGGTGAGGACGTCCCTAAAGATGGGGTTGGCCTGGTCCGTGGCCGTCACCATGGCCCGCCCCTCCACCGAGGACACCAGCAGCCCCTCACCGAAGGGCCCAGGAACCGTCGAGATCTCCACCTGAAGGAGACATAGACGAAGGGGCTGACTACACGACCGAGAACAGATTACACGACCGAGAACAGATTGCACGACCGAGAACAGATTACACTTACCAAGACAAGCACAGACAGATATCATTGATAAGTATTACTGGTAATATAAATGAGAAATATTACCGGTACTCTTTACTGGCCAATGAGAAGTATTATTGTCTTAACTGGCTAATATATCAATGAGAAATATTACTGTTTACTGCTCAATCTTCAGTATATCACAAATGATAACAAAATAGTTCGTCTACCGGCCAATACATTACACTCTCATACAGACCTTGTGACGGTGAGGCCAGAAGTCGTAACGGAGGCGTGTGGGCGTTAGTGTGGAGAGACGGGCGGTGGTATGGGCGGCCTCTTCCAGCGTCAGCACCAGACCACTCACACAGTTCACGCCCACTACCTGTAAGACCAAGGCGGGGGGTGATTAAACAGGGTGGTGGGGGTTTTAGGTTTATGAGGTTGAATGGTTTATCTCATTAGGTTTAAGAGACACCGTTAATAGCATAGTACTGCCTGGTGATTGGTCAACTGGGCCCCAAACCTTAACCTAACCTGGTGATTGGTCAACTGAGCCCCTAAACCTAACCAAACCAAACCAAATCAAAACTAACTAACGACCGGGATTAAGGAACCAGTCTTAATGAGCCTAATAATGGATTCCGATCTCTCTAAATGGATCAGGATAATTTGAAATATAATAAGAATGTGGAGGTATTAGGGTCGGAACCCATTAGACTTATAAGACGATGGATCATGTACTCAGAAATCACAAAGTCTTTTAAATAATGATCAGTATAATAACGTAAATTACTTAATTTAATTTATTTTCTTAAGTTACAAAAATAATATTCACAGGAATAATTAATATAAATCATACTTATAAGAAATATTACTTTAGGAGTATTTATTATCTCTTAAGACGAGCAAAAATCAGATACTAAACGCCCATTGAATATTGTAAACAAGAGTACATTCCAACAAGCTCTCACCTAACCATTCAAAAGAAGCTTAACTTAATGGGAACGAACATACCTGGTCAGTAAATGGGGAGAAGGCCGCACGCATGGGGAGGATGGGCGTGCGGGTGAAGGCCTGCCAGAGCGTGGGTGGAGGTCTTGGGGTACTGGACGCCCACGCTAGCTGAGGGGCGAGGCTCTCCAAGTTATAGCCTAGCCTAGAGAGCCACGCCTTGTAATCTGAGTCATAGAAAATGGAACTATTGTGAGGGGAAACAATGGTAAAGTGAGATGTCTTCGATGGAGGGAAGAAAATAAAGATGGAATCCTTTAGTTATCGACCAATCACAGACAAACATCTTAACTATTGTGTTACTTATAGGACAAGTCTTTCAGTGTGGTTATGACTGTTTGTAATTACATATAAACAGTTTAATAAAGCTTTCCTTAACTGTTTTAATGATTGACAAACTAGGTGGATTACTTGATAAATCAGATTAAGCGTCTGATTGGTAGGCTGATTAACTGACTGATGGGATGATTAACTAATGAACTGACTGATAAACTAACTGATACACAATATGACTGATGGAAGAATCCACTGATTGACTAACTCACTGGGGACTTGTTTGAAAGTTGGAATGACGACTTAACTGATGAACTGAAGGCCAGACTGATGAATTGAAAAGCCTGATTGATGAATTAAAAAGCCTGATTGATGAATTAAAAAGCCCGATTGATGAATTAAAAAGCCTGATTTATGAATTAAAAAGCCTGATTGATGACGTAAAAGCCTGATTGATGACGTAGAAGCCTGATTAATAACGTAAAAGCCTGATTGACGGATGGAAAACAAACTCACCGTAATTCTTCCAGTGAGTGAGGTGAACGTTGATGGGATCGTTACCATTGAAGCGGTAAAGAGAAAGCTTAGCCGGGCTGAGGATGTTGTGTGGCACGTCACCCCAAGCTGGCGACAACCACTGACCTGTAGAGCAACCCAAGGGGAAAGGGTTAGTCAAGGGGGAAGGGGGGGAGGGGGATGGGTGAGAGGAGGGGATTGGCACGAGGCTAGAGCTAAGAGAGGGGGGAGGGGTGGAGGAGGGAATGGGAAGAGGGGAGGATTGGCAAGAAGCTGGAACTATGAGAAGGGAAAGGAGGGAAGGGGGGAGGGGTTGGCACAAGGCTGGAACTATGAGAAGGAAGGGGTGGGGGTGGGTGGCACGAGGCTGGAACTAAGAGAGGGGAGGTGTGGGTAAAGTGGAGTAATGGGTAGAACATAGATAATGGGGAGAAATTATGGGAAATGGACTTAGACTAAGGATGGGGGAGCAATGGGAAGAAAACTAAAGGTAGGGGATTAATGGGGAAGCTAAGGAAGGAGCTTAATGGGGAGGATGTTTAAAGACTGGAAAGTAATGGGAGGGTTTGAAGGGGCTAAGGGGGCTGGGGGAGGGGCTAAGGGGGAGATTAAGTAGAGGAAGTGTTAAAGATAAACTAAATTTATGGAATTTATGGCGAGAAACTATATCAATGAATTAGCTTTATGGAAAGAGAGAGAGAGAGAGAGAGAGAGAGAGAGAGAGAGAGAGAGAGAGAGAGACTTATTCATCACAATAGAGAAACAGTGAATCACCTCACTTAGGCAGTCGTACTTAGAGAGGCGTCGTACCCATGATAGGGTGGTGCAAATGATAGGGTGGTGCAAATGATGAGGTCGTGCCTATGAGGGGATACTACCTATGAAGGGTTAAAACATATGTAAGGGTTATAACTAGAGTCGTACCTTTCAGGGGGTAGTGCCTATTAGGAGGTCTTACCTATAATGGAAGGGTCGATATTTATAGAGAGGGGTCATAACCTATAAAGAGAGGTCGTACCTATAAGAGGGTCGTAGATACGTCCTCTGGGCATATGAACGAGCTCGAGACGAGTTTCCAGTAGACCGCCGCAGTAGTCGACGGGGAGGTAGAGGTAAGGGTTAGAGTCGTACATTATGTGACCGTAGGGAGATCTCATCATCTCCCTGACCACCTCCCCGTACTGGTTGAACACCATCACGGGCGTCCCACACTCATCCGTCGCTATATAGTACTTCCTGCGGTACACCTGTGGGGAGGGAGAGAGCCATGAGGGGCCGTTGTGTTGTGGTGAGGAGGTTGTGTTGTGGTGAGTGAGGTTGTGTTGTGGTGAGTGAGGTTGTGTTGTGGTGAGGAGGTTGTGTTGTGATGAGTGAGGTTAAATTGTGGTGAGTGAGGTTGTGTTGTGGTGAGGAGGTTGTGTTGTGGTGAGGAGGTTGTGTTGTGGTGAGTGAGGTTGTGTTGTGGTGAGGAGGCTGTGTTGTGGTGAGGAGGTTGTGTTGTGGTGAGGAGGTTGTGTTGTGGTGAGTGAGGCTGTGTTGTGGTGATGGGAACTTTCATTTGCAGAACATCTTGTGAGGGTGAAAAGGATTTTATACCATCGTCTTCAAAGGGTTAAACCATCAACATTAAAGTGTTAAACCGTCAACATTAAAGGGTTAAACCGTCAACATCAAAGGGCTAAACCATCAACATTAAAGGGTTAAACCGTCAACTTCAAAGGGTTAAACCATCAACATTAAAGGGTTAAACCGTCAACATTAAGAGGTTAAACCGTCAACATCAAAGGGCTAAACCATCAACATTAAAGGGTTAACCGTCAACATCAAAGGGTTAAACCATCAACATCAAAGGGCTAAACCATCAACATTAAAGGGTTAAACCGTCAACATCAAAGGGTTAAACCATCAACATCAAAGGGTTAAATTAACATCCTCAGAGTTATTTAGTCGTTCTCAAAGAGTTAAATCATCGTTCTCAATTGGTTAATTATGAACATTTGATTTTAGAGATAAGACACATCAATTGGGATAACCAACAGAAGGATCAAACAATAATAATACGAGTTACTTGAGACTGGTGGTGATTCAGTGATTAGCGGAAGTATGTAAACATGTTATGAAGGGTGATTACATATCTTTTGTTTATAAGAAGAAATGTGAAATAAAGATAAGAATGGGGACAGATGGTGTTTACCTGTGCGAAGATGATGTGTCCACGGTCATCATACACCAGTGTGATGAGGTTACCGTCACGCGGGCTGTAGATGTGCGTCACTTGGTCCGGGTGACGCTGGTCTGTGTATAAGAACTGCGTCACGTTGCCGAAGTTGTCCTTTCTGGCCACTAGCCGGTCCTCGTGGTCGTACAGGTAACGGATGTTGAAGCGACCTGATTTTGCAGCTCTGACGAGAAGGCCGCGGGCGTTGTAGTGGTAGGTGACCTCGCGAGCGTTCTGCACGATGGCGCCTCTGGAGTCGTAGCGGTAGACTCCCTCCCCGAACTTGACGATGCGGTCCTGAGAGTCGTACTTCATGGGGATGGTGTTGGTGGAGTAGGTGAGGGAGAGCATGTTACCGTTGGCGTCGTAAGAGAAGCTCCACGGCTCCTTGGCCTCTACACTGATGAGCTGGCCGTCGGCGTCGTAGGTGTAGTTGCGGGTGTTGGTGTAGGGTTTACTGTGGTAGTTGCGGGTGAAGGTCTTAGTCTGGGTGATCTTGCCGTCGGGGTTGTAGAAGATCTGGAGCTTGAACACCTCCATACTGTGGATGGTGACGGACGACTGAGCCTCATGGAGGTGTGAGTTAAGCTGCCGGGAGAAGATGGCAGTACCGTCCTGTATGGTCGTCTCGTTCAGCTTCGTCCGAGTTACCGTGAAGGGTCCGATCTGTGAGGGCCCGCCGGTAGAGGAGCTGTAAGCGAAGGGGAAGGGATGCAGGCTCTGGCCACCGATACGACCAGCACAGCTCGTAACCCGGAAGTTGGAGTCGTGTTCGTAGGTGAACTTAACGTTGCTGAGCCCTGTGATGGGGCCGTAATCTATGCGGTGTTCCTGCAGCAGCCTCCCGTTGTATAGCATGTCCATCTTGTACTCCAGGTCTACCTCCTCATGCATGATCTCCGACAAGAGGCTGTCACTCCCGTAGGAAAACTCAGTCTTGCCATCACCTGAAACAATTTCTTTAAGCTGCCCGGCTTCCGTGTACGTGTAGAGGACCTTTGCCGAGGCTGCGGGGAAGGCGGTGAGCAAGAGCCGCCCTGCGTGGTCCAGGTACTGCTTGTAGGAGTGTGTCGAGCCCGGGGGCGTGTAGGAGAACACGAACCAACCAAAGGACGGCTGCATGGAGAAGAAGTGGGCGGATCCTGTGGGCGTGGTGACGTACTTGAGGCCTCCCCGCTCGTCATAATGTAGCCTCCAAGAGCGGCCAGATGGTAGGGTCATCGTGGCAGGCTGAACCAAGGAAGAGAATAGCGATATAAACAAGAGCTTATCAGGACAGACTCATCCATCCATCCACCGAAACACCCATTCAAACATTCATTCATCCACCCACGCACCCAGCCATCCCTCAGGGGGCAGTACTCACCAGTCTGGTCTCGCCGAATGTGTAGCTGTTGGTGTGGGCGGTGTGGGAGGACACACTTGACAGTAAACCTTGCTCGTCGTACTGATAAGTCTCACTTGACCAGTCCCACTGACGCGCCTCCGTCCGTCCGAACCTGTGGGGCGAATGTCAGAGCTCATAAGGGGTGAATACGAGGTCATGGTAGGAGTTAGATAGTGTTAAGACAGGTCATTTCGTGGTCAAGGGGTACATGAGGTCAAGGGGCACATGAGGTCAAGGGACATATGGGGTCAAGGGACACATGGGATCAAGGGTCACCTGGGGTCAAGGGACACATGAGGTCAAAGGGAACATGGGGTCATGGGATACATGGGGTCACTGGACACATGGAATCGTCATAAACAAGTGAAAACAACAACTCGTAAACAACAAGAAAAACAATATCAAGAAAAAGTAAGAAAACTCCTCCACAATTAAGGAAACACAAAACAACAACCACATTGTCTTGAATTTTTTCCCCTCAACTTTAAAGGAGGGAAAAAAAGTGAATGATGAGGGAAACTTTACAATGAGGGAATAAATTTAAGAGGGACTATAAACTTTTTCCTTCCTTTTCCTTTCCTTTCTCTTTTTTCCTTCCCCCCTTTCTCTTCCTTTCCTCCCCTTCTCTTCTCTTTCCATGGTTTCTCTTCCTTTCTATTTCTTTATATTCCATCACTTATTTCCCCTCCCTTTCATTTCCTTTCACATTTCTTCCTTAGTTTTCCTATTTTTCTTTACCTTTCCCTTCCGTTCCCTTCTCTATTCTTCCCTCTCTTTCCCTGTACTCTCTCTCTCTCTCTCTGTTCCCTTTTCTGCCCTCCCTTTCCTTCACTTCCTTTCTCCCCTCCCCCTACCTCTCAACTCTCTCCACTGTGAAAGCAACTGAGGTGAAAGCAACTTTATTTTAACTCTCACTAACCCAGGAAATGATTCTCTTAACAGTTTACTATTTTTGTTGTTGTTGTTGTTACCGAGTTGTTGTCGTTGTTTATGTTGTTGTTGTTGTTGTTGTTTATGTTGTTTATGTTGTGGTTGTTACTGAGTTGTTGTTGTTTTTACCGAGTTGTTGTTGTTGTATTTGTTATTGATGTTGTTGATATTGTTGTTTTTGTTAAGATTCGGGTAGATTTAAGTCGTCTTTTGATTTAGTTTTAATTAGTTTTCTACCTATCATTTATTTTCTCTTCTCTCTTCTGCTCTTCTCTTCTTTTCACTATCCCTATCTTCTCTACCTCTCTCTTCCCTCTCTCACCACCACACACACACACACACACACACACACACACACACACACGCTCTGTTGTATTACTGGGAAAAAAATTAACATCGTGTATCTTTTTTTTCCTATCCTATAAGAC
Organism: Homarus americanus; assembly: GCF_018991925.1. Taxonomy (NCBI): domain Eukaryota; kingdom Metazoa; phylum Arthropoda; class Malacostraca; order Decapoda; family Nephropidae; genus Homarus; species Homarus americanus. The sequence continues at coordinate 75,666 of NW_024714181.1, forward strand.
CATTATAATTACAGTGTCTTAGTTATGTTTCACCACTAATTTAAGACCATCCTGTGAAAAAATAGCCTAGGGGGAAAATAAATGAATTAAATTTTTTCTTCGGGGGGATTGGGGGAGAGGGTGGGGGAGTGGGTGAGGGTTGGGGGAGTGGGTAAGGGAGTGGAGTGGGTGGGGGAGTGATTGGGGGAGTGGGTGAAGGGGATTAAAATGGAGTTTAATTCATTATTGAGAACAATATAAACACGTGACTCTTAATAACTGATTGATTATATTTTGTTCTCTTATTTATTATCTTTCGTTTTCTCTTATCTCTGACCATCTTCCTCTCCCTATCTCCCTTACATAACTTTCCTTCCCCCTTAACAGCGCCTTACCCTCTCTTTAACCCCCCTCCCCCTCCCCCTCTCCCCAACCCCCCCCCTCCCCCTTTTCGCAGTAGTTTTTCCCCTAACTGTCCGTAAATGCGGTCACTGAGAGAGTTTCACAGCGGTCGGGGGTTTTTGTGCACTGAGCCGCCTCCTTATCGTTCTTTTAGGCTCGTAAAGATAATTTTTCACCTCCTGGCGTCGTCGTCGTTCCTTTAGGATTTTTTCCCCGGATTTGTTTTCGTTCGTTTCGTGATTTTGTTTTTATATATACAATGAAATAATAATGTTTTTTCTTTGGGGGTGAGGGTTATATTACGTCGTTTTTCTACCCCGTGACGTCATTGTGGATTTTCTCCGGATTTGTTTACATTCGTTTAGTGAGATAAAAAATAAACAATATAATCAGAATTTGTTTATATAAATACTTGATTACTTTGTTTTGTTTCTTCCAATGATGTGTTTTTTTCTTGTTTTTTTTAATTCGTTCAGTGTTATTGTTTGGTAATTATCTTAATGTTGAAGAGACATGAAGATCTGAGCGAAATGTTTACGTAATGAGCGATGTTTATTTTTCCCAACTATGTAATACGGATCACGTGAAGCTTAAACACACCAGATTATTTCACGTGATGACTGAATATCCTAACCTAACCAGAACTTAACCTAACCTAACCTGAACCCAACCTAACCTGAACCTAACCTAACCTGAACCCAACCTAACCTAACCTGAACCTAACCTAACCAAACCTGAACCCAACCTAACCTAACCTAACCTAACCTGAACCCAACCTAACCTAACCAAACCTGAACCCAACCTAACCTGAACCTAACCTAACCTGAACCTAACCTAACCAAACCTGACCCTAACCTGACCCAACACCAGCTGACATATCCATTTTATTCCTAATTTATTGATATTTTTAAGATAACTGGGAACTGTATTCTATTTTTTTCTCATATATTTATTTGTTTTTATTTCAATTTTCATTTATCTAGGCTAATGTTTTTGTTCTGACAATTGAATACCTTTAAAATCCTTAATCTTTAATCTATATCAATATCTATCCAATTCAATTTGATTCCAATCCCCGAGTCATTCATCATCACAACCAAATCCCTCAAATCATATTCACATTCCAATCCCTAATCCTTCACTCAAAACTCATTCTTTCCAATCTCTTTAATACTCCAATCACCTCCCAGGCCTGTAATACCTAATCCGTTTTCAAAATCATCGAAATCCAATCGTCATTTCAATCGGCCTAATCCCTACACCGAACCTTCCTCCTCAGCTCCCCCCCCCACCTCTCTCTCTCTCTCTCCTCTCTCTCTCTCTCTCTCCTAGTCGAGAATGAGAAGTTACCAATACGTTATTAAATAGTCACACCCGACACCGGCGTTGGTTTGGCAGTGGTACAAGTTAGTTCCATCTGGGGAGGAGGAGGGAAAGGAGGGAAGGGTTGATGGTAGAGATCAGGTGGGATGGGAATGGGGAGGGGGAGGGTTGAGGTGGTGAGGGAGGAGATCAGATAGATGGGATGGAGAGGAGAGGAGGAAGAGGACGAGAGAGAGACAGAGAGAGAGAGAGAGGTGACGAATGATAGAGAAAAACGAGAGAAATAGAAATGAGGAAAAAAAAGAGTAAGGTATAAAAAAAAGAAGAGGTGAGGGGAAATGAGGGAATAAAGAGGGGAGAGAAAGAGCAGTAACAAGGGTAATTGGTGATTCTATGGGGTGCCTACTAATCCCCTCATCCACCGTCTCCCCTCACTAGATCCTGAGAGGGGAGGAGGAGGAGCAAGGGGAAAAAAAGGGGGGGAGGGAGGGGTAATTTGCATATCTATTAACCCATTAATTACAGTCAGGTAGCCATAATGAACTCCAGGTGAAAATGAATTATATAATAAAACTGTGTAATTTAATTTTATTTTTATTATTATTATTATTATTATTATTATTATTATTATTATTATTATCATTTGTTCTAATATTTACTCGTAATTTCCTGGATCGTGGATATTTTACGGTTATCGACAAAAAGTATAAAAAGTATTAAAAGTTAAAAGTATCGAAAGTCGGTTTATAAATCTTGTTATAGAGTTGTTGTTTGTGTCCCGATAATTGATAATCCAACTATCGACAAACATTATAGTGACCCACCTTAAACCCACCCACCCACCCGATGACCCTGCCTGACCTAGTGACCCACCCTACCCACCCTAATCCTGCAAAATTCTGCCTAAGCACTGCCCTACTCAATTCCCACCCCTCCCGGGGCCACCTCTCTCTCTCTCTCTCTCTCTCTCTCTCTCTCTCTCTCTCTCTCTCTCTCTCTCTCTTTATGTAACCTTCCGAATTCTGTGTTAATCCATCTACCTGTTCTGAATCTCTCTTCCCTGTATTTCCAGTTTCACTTTCGTTTCATACTTTCTCTTTACTTTTATCGACTGTCATTCAGTTTTGTTTACTTTCATTAGTTAAATCTACTTTCATTATCCGTCTCTCTATTCAACTTTCTATTTCATCTTCAAATTACTAATACTTTTACTACATTTTCACAATTATTTCCCTCCACTTTCAATATTATTTTTCTTCACTTTCACTATTATTTCCCTTCACTTTCACTATTATTTCCCTTCACTTTCACTATTATTTCCCTCCACTTTCACTATTATTTCCCTCCACTTTCAATATTATTTCCCTTCACTTTCACTATTATTTCCCTTCACTTTCACTATTATTTCCCTTCACTTTCACTATTATTCCCCTCAATCACCATCAATTTTCCCTTTCATCTTCAACTTTTTTAAACATTTACAATCTCTCACTTTCACCTCCCACTTTCCCTCCCTTTCACCGCCGTCAGCCCCTGGGGAGTTGTGTAATTATTGTGGGAATAAAGTTTAGGGATTATTATCTTTTGTCTCTTAACGACTTGGGGGGATTAGAGGCCAGGCGATGAGATGATTGGTTAATTAGTAGTGACGTCATCAGGGGGGTAGCTCTTGATTGGTTAATTAGCAGTGACGTCATCGGGCGGCTCTTGATTAGACTGCTATTGATTCGGTGGTTTACTTTATAGGTAGGTATGTATATACTTATACAGTAATACATAATTATATACATACGGAAAATCACGCACATAAACACACACACACACACACACACACACACACACACACTTGACAACACCCCAACACACACACACCTGACAACCCCTTCTCACACACACACCTGACATCCGCTGGTCCGAAATACATATAATATTCTGGCAAATCCTGATTACGTTGGAGTCAATTTCCTGAACTGGAAATTGACGTTACTTATCTCCGGCTTGACGTAACAGCCACTGCACACACTCATCTAACCACGAATTCTCCAGGTAACTTAACCACGGTACTACGACGTTAAATACTGTATGTATACTGCCAATTCTCTGGCCTAACTACCCAACTACGTCTTCAAATTCTAAGTTAACACATTACCTTAATTACTAAGTTCATTAATTAAAGTTACGAGCAATTTTAATGACGTCTTGAGGTAGATTGAGATTTATACCCAATACCTGTAAACAGAAGTAGAAGAATGACGTAATAGAAGAATGACGTAATAGAAGAATGAAGCAGTAGAAGAATGACGTAATAGAAGAATGACGTAATAGAAGAATGACGCAGAAGAAGAATGACGTAGAAGAAGAATGACGTAGTAGAAGAATGACGTAGAAGAAGAATGACGTAGAAGAATAATGACGTAGTAGAAGAATGACGTAGTAGAAGAATGACGTAATAGAAGAATGACGCAGAAGAAGAATGACGTAGTTGAAGAATGAAGCAGTAGAAGAATGACGTAGAAGAAGAATGACGTAATAGAAGAATGACGCAGAAGAAGAATGACGTAGTAGAAGAATGAAGCAGTAGAAGAATGACGTAGAAGAAGAATGACGTAGAAGAAGAACTTACCTGTCGTATGTGACGTTGAGGGAGGAGAGACGGTCGCCCAGGGTGAGAGAGGTCGGGTGTCCGTTGTGGTCGTACGTCAGTCGTAGGAGAGGTTGGCTGGCTCCGTCCGTCAGTGTTTCCGTGCGACTGGTCCCGTCCCAAGCGCGTCGCAACACCCTCGATCCGTTCACCTGCAACACGACACGACGCGATGTTATTACTCGTAGTACACACACACACACACACACACACACACACAGAAAGGGTGAAGTTACATACTCATACTAGGGAAACGGTCTAATTCTCTCTCTCTCTCTCTCTCTCTCTCTCTCTCTCACTAAACAACATAGAACAACTCACCAGCAACACAGTCTCGACCACTCTCTCTTGCCGACTACGATCCCCGACGCCGTAGCTGATGGTGAGAGCATTGGGAGGTCCAGGGGCCATAGCCACCTCGTAACGGTGTATGGCCGGGAGGAGACTGGCCTGGGTAGGTAGGGACACCTCTAGTAGGCAGGAGGGAGGCAATGGCGAAACAGCGTATCCTCCAGGTCCTGACGCCATCGTTGCCCACTCGTAGGTCAGACCGGACGTCACCTGATGGAGGAACAAGAGGAAGGTTAGATCAAGGCTCCTGAAGAAGTAAACAGCAGGAGAGAAATAGGTAGTGGTTATATATACCTGTATAAGTAGTCTGTTCACCCAGCGAGTCAGGGGCGTATTTATTTGACCACAGATTTTTTTTAGCATACTATTATTATTATTTCAACTGCACAACGCGACACAGCCAGAACAGCCACACCCAGCACAGCAACACCCAGCAGCACACCCAGCAGCCACACCCTGCACAGCAACACCCTGCAGCAACACCCAGCACAGCCACACCCAGCACAGCAACCCTGCAGCCCACCCTGCACAGCCACACCCTGCTGGCAACAGCAGCACACCCAGCACAGCAAAAGCCACTGCGACACCAGCACAGCAACACCCTGCACAGCCACACCCAGCACAGCAACACCCAGCACAGCAACACCCAGCACAATACACCCAGCACAGCCACCCAGCACAGCAACACCCAGCACAGCCACACCCTGCACACCACACCTGCTGGCAACACCCAGCACAGCCACACCCAGCACAGCAACACCCAGCACAGCCACCCAGCACAGCCACACCCTGCAGGCCACACCCTGCACAGCCACACCCTGCACAGCAACACCCAGCACAGCCACACCCAGCACAGCCACACCTGCACAGCCACACCCTGCACAGCAACACCCAGCACAGCCACACCCAGCACAGCCACACCCAGCACAGCAACACCCAGAGCCACACCCAGCACAGCCACCCTGCACAGCCACACCACAACAGTACGACACAACAGATGCTTGTTTTTATCTCTGTGTTTCTCTCTATCTTTTCAATTCTCTTTCCTTCCTCTCTCCTTCATTCATATATCTGTCTTTATCCATTCCTCCCTTCTTTCCACCCTCTCCCCCCTTACCCCCCCTCCCCTCTCTCTCTATCCATTCCTCCTTTCTCTTCACCTTCCCTCTCTTATTTCATTCCCTCCTCCCCCTCCCTATATCATATTTTTCTCCATCTTTCTCTTTCTATATATTCCTTCCCTTATTTTCACCTTCTCTCCTTCCGTCATTCCCTTCCTTTCTCTCTCTCTCTCTCCACAATTGAACATCTGAAGAGGAAGAGGAAGAGGGAGGAGGAGAAGGAAAAGAGGAAGAAAGGAAGGAGGCACCCAGGATCTCAAGGACGTCTCCAGCAGAATCTCGGTATCTCAGGGATGTTGTTCTCAAGGGTTAATCTCTCTCGTAAAGTGACCCAATACCCCCTCCTTCCCCTTCCTCCTTCCCTCCTTTCCCTTCCTAGACACCAGCTGCAGTTCGGGTCACGCATCCTCCTTACAACAAGCATATCAGGTCGAGGCGATCACCTTACTGGGGAGGAGAGGTAGCGGAGAGGGGAGGAGGGAGGAGGAAGAGGGAAAGAAGGGCAAGAGAGATGAGAAGGGATTCGATCTCTCTCTCTCTCTCTCTCTCTCTCTCTCTCTCTCTCTCAACTCCAAGGAACCAATCATCCCCAAATCAAAAATATATGAAACCTAATCAAGTAAATAATGAAACCTCATCAAAAAGCCCGGAATTAGCCATTTAGTATGAGGAAGACAGGAGGGGGCGTGTTTTTCTCTTCTTCTTCTTCTTCCTCCTCCTCCTCCTCCTCCCCTCCTCCTCTTCTCCTTCCTCCTCCTCCTCTTCTTCTTTCTCACTGACGCCAACATGAATATCTAAGTAGGAGGAATTTTGTCTAGGGTGGTGTATTAGTATAACTTGTGGTGGAGTGTGGTGTGGTGGTGGAGTGTGGTGTGGTGGTGGAGTGTGGTGGGGTGGTGGGTGTGGTGGTGGTGGGGTGGTGGTGGGGTGGTGGTGGTGGTGGTGGGGTGGTGGTGGTGGGGGTGTGGTGGTGGTGGTGGTGGTGGTGGTGGGGTGGTGGTGGTGGAGTGTGGTGGAGGTGGGTGGTGGTGGTGAGGTGGAGGTGGGGTGGTGGGGTGCTGATGGTGATTTTGGTGGTGTGTGGACAACAACACTGGCTACAACGAACTCAACAACCTTCACGGGACTACCACCACAACAACAGCTGGAGGTTGTAACAATAGTTGTGGGTTTCTTCACAATCTTATGAGGTAAAAATGATTTCTTAGGAGGAATATTTTTGGGTACGGAACAATTTATGCTCAGCATATATATATATATATATATATATATATATATATATATATATATATATATATATATATATATATATATATATATATATTTTTTTTCTTCTCTCTCTCTCTCTCTCTCTCTCTCTCTCTCTCGCCATCTATCTATCTACCTATCTGTCTGTCTGTCTACATTAAAATACAGTGGGGAGTAATTTTTGCAATCTTGTACTCATTCTACTCCCCTTCTCTCCCCTCCTCTTCCCCTCCCCTCTCTCCCACCCTCTTCCAGTCCGCATTCCTTCCATATCTAATTGCTACTCCTCCTCCTCTCCTCCCTCTCCTGCCACCTACCTCTGGCTACACCACTTCCCTCTCGAGTACCTTCACTTTACCCTCCCCCCTCACTTCCCCTCTCCACCTTATTACTCCCGCCACCAACATCACCACCACAACAACCACCATCACCACCACAACAACCACCATCACCACCACAACAACCACCATCACCACAATTGAAGTTGAAATGAAAATTGGCTAATCACACAGACCTCAACCCTCCCCCTTAAAAATATACCGACTGGCGAATCGCTAAGAGTTGGGGAGGGGAGGGAGGGAGGGACAGGGCCGGCCTTAGGAGGTGCGGGGCCCAATTGGGAACAAGTTTGGTGGGCCCCAGGTTCCCAGCCAAGGCCTGTAGAATCATAGAAATAGAAATAAAGTCTATAATAGACTTTATATCTCTATGGTAGAATGGAAAGTAATCAAACTGTGCGCTTAAAACATGCATGCGAGTTAATGGACTGAACAGATCTAAGCTACATTTCAATATTTAATTGCATACATGTAAGGCTACAAGTAACAAACAAGATGTGAATCACCTCTGAAAAGTACATAGTTACAATCCCACTTGTTTTAGTGACTGTGAAATGATTTATTAAAAATATTAATTTATTTTATGTTCAGAAAAAAAAATCAGAATTTAAGTGCATTGTTGGAAACAAATTATCTTTTGTGGATTTCTATTAATATTCATAAATTATAAATGAGTCATATTATTATTGACTTTTATTACGAGATAGTTTTCTTTCTTGCTTTTTTCTCTGCGAAGTCTTTTAGAATTTTGTCTAAGTTTGAACTCCTGATAATTTCAGATTCAATGGACATAATTGCCAAACTGTTCAAACGTTCTTGACGAGCCTAGAGTAGATTACTCTAGCGCGGGGCCCCCTTAGGCGCGGGGCCCAATTGGGAGCAATTGGCTTAAGGCCGTCCCTGGGAGGGGGGTAATACAAATCACATAAACGGGGGATGAAGGATGAAGGTAGGAGTAGCTAATCACAAGTAGGTGAGCGGCAGTGGTGGGAGAAGGAAGACTCAGGGAACAATTACCCCATCCATCGGTCGCTTGAGGCAGTGACGTCATGGACTAAGTGAGACCGTAATGAAGATGTCGAAGGAAGGAAAGGAAAGGAAAGGAAGGGAAGGGAAGGAAGGATGGAAAGGAGAGAGGAAGGGAGGCCCCACAGTCACCACCTCCCTCCACACACACACACACACACACACACACACACACCTCTCGACCCAACTGTCACCTACAGATTCCCAGTAAGCAATTAGAGTACACAAGCCCCCCCAGAGCTGATTAACACCATTTGTCGCCTTCTTCATTATGCATCAGGGAGCCACACTGAGCCTTGACACGGGTCCACACTGCTGCCTGGTGTTTCTCGATTGTAAAAACAGATTGTGGTTTAAATTCTAAGTGTCGGCGATATTTTACCAGTCTGAAAAAAAAAGGAGAATTTTTACGACAATTTATTTAAAAGACGAAGAAATTTTCCGAAGAAAGTGAGAATTTTAGCACGATTCATTTTTCAGTCTTGGTGGAAAATTTTCAAGTCTTTTAGGCGACTTCCTTTCCCTTTTCTCCTCCCCCTTTCTCTTCCTTTCTTCCTCCCTCTTTTCCTTCCACCTCTTTTCCTTTCCCCCTCTCCTCTCTCCCACCACCTCCTTCCTCCTCCTACAATCCCTCTCCCCCATTCTCTCTCTCTCCTCTCTCCCTTCCCCTCCCATGCTCTTAGCCAGTAGTGAGTATCTTGGGAATAATTTTAAGAGTCATTTGGAGAGTCAGCCGAACGAGGTCACTTCCTTTGACCTGACGTATCCCTATAACCGTTCTGTGACCTCTTCTCCTTCACCTCCTCCTTCATTTCCTGTTATTCTTCTTCTCTCTTTCTTCTTGTTTCTCCTTAACTTTCACTGCCTCATTCACTGATCTGGTCTTCCCCCTTCCTCACCCCCCTCCTCTTCTTCTCCCCCCTTCTTCTATTCTTCCTCCCTTTATCGCCCCCATTTCCTTCTTCCTCCTCCTCCTCCTCCTCTCATCTTCTTCCACCTCCCTCCTCCCACAGGAAATTATTTTACAGCGGCAGTTAGTGACGGCGATGACCCCTTAGGACACACTATGACTACTGCTGACCACCCTGACCTCTGGGGGGTGACCTGAATAGGGAGGGAGGGAGGGAGTAATTGATAAATGTTGGTGAATGTCATGCCTTCACCTGATTGGTCGATATGTTGCAGAATATAAATACCTTCACGTGATTGGTCGATATATGTTGCTGAATATAAATACCTCCACCCGATTGGTTGATAAAGGTTAGGTGAATAAAAATACCTCCAGCTGATTGATCGATAAATGTTGCGTGAATCTTAATCCCTCCTCCTGATTGGTTACAGAATGGCGTGGAGAATTAATTGTATTTTTCGAATTCAATAAAAAATTGAGATGCAGAATAAAAACAATCTGACCTTTAGATTGTTTTTAGAGAGAGAGAGAGAGAGAGAGAGAGAGAGGATCACCCACCCTCATCCAACATCGTACCAATATTTAAGAATCCAACATCAAGTCGTAGTTAGAAAAAAAAAATCTTGACTTACGAGCCTTTGAGAATCTTTATATTGTATCTTATATGAGAGACTTAAGAGATACGTTCACTTATGCATTTACGGTAAAAACTTATTGTCGTAATGTTTGAGAATGTCGTCGTCTTTGGTGGAGGCAGAGTGAAGCTTTCTCATATATTCAGTTATGGGATAAATTTAACCGTAGTAACCTTTGAGTTTGTGGCTCGGTCCTGGATGACTGAAGACACTTGAGAAATATTGCTTCTGAAGGAGGAGTCAAGTGAAGGGGTTGAGAACAGGGGATACAACTACACCTACAGAACCTCTAGTGTCCCTACCACTCCCACTCAGAGGTGACCTGATGGCCACTCAGAATAATCAAACAATAACTTAGAAAGACCCCGATAACCACACACAGATCGTTGAGAGGGTCAGTATGGCATTCAGAAAATGACCTGTAAAGCACTCAGAGATAACCAGGTAAATGGAGGGGGGTTGGTGGGGGAGGGTTGATGAGGTGTAATCTTCATGTGATCCATCAACACCCACAAAATAAGTAGATGTCCACGAAAACAAAACCTAACCTACACCCATTCACTCCGAGCCAATCAGATCACTGGACTATTGAGTCAGGTTCTTAGGGTAAGTCTTTCAGTTTCACAAGGTCATCAGGGCGAAGGAATCGAGGTCACTAGGATACACAGTTTATTAGGGTCACAGAGGACCTTAAAAATCCTACATTGATGAGAGTAGGATGAGTAAGGGGGTCGTAAATGATTGATGTAGGGGAGAAGTCGTCATTAGTTTTGATTCCTCACTAGATGGGTCGTAGGGTATGGAGGATAATGGTCGTAATGAGTCGTAGTTGGTCAAATCCCTAAATGTAATGAGTCGTAGTTGGTCAAATCCCTAAATATAAAGAGTCGTAGTTGGTCAAATCCCTAAATGTAATGAGTCGTAGTTGGTCAAATCCCTAAATATTATAGAGGATCATTGTTGTTTATATCCCTAAATTCAGAGGAGTCGTGATAGGTCGTGGCTGTAGGTCGTTGTAGGAGGTCGTTGAGGAATGGCAGTCATAAGGGTGACAGGTGACAGGAGGCTGACATACCCGTCCAACCCATCTCCGTATGCCAATGACCAATTTCCCGTCCCAAATTATGTTCCCAGTTGATGCCTTCGATACACGGATTTTTTTTTTTTGAGTCGGCCATTTTGTTTACCCTTTTTTTTTGAGCGGGGGGGGCGGGGGGCGGAGGGCAAGAATGAATATGATTTTCAGTTCAGTTCTTTTTCTTGTATTATCTCTCTTATTCTTTCATTTTTCCCTAATTATTCTCTTTTTTGTTTATTTGTTTATGTTTGTTTGTCTCTTTCTTTGTCCTTCTCTTTGTTGCTGTTTGTCTTTCTCTTGTTTTGTCTGTCTATTTCTCTGTCTCTCGTTTTCCGTCTCTTTTTCCGATTACAACCATTCATTCTACTCTCTCTCTCTCTCTCTCTCTCTCTCTCTCTCTCATAGCCTCAAGGAAGCCAATGAGTGAAAGGAAGAAACGCTCTCTCAGAACCCGGCCAAATTAGGACCGGAAATCAATGGTTATGAGCCGGACCTGAGCCGGACTTGTGCCGGACCTGTGTAGGACTTGGTCAACCATCCGGGAGGAAAGCGGAGGGGAGGGGGATAGAAGAAGGGGAATAGGAAGGAGAGGAGGAGGAGGGGGGGAATAACCGCACTAAAACAGTCATAAAAACCGGTCATAACAGTGAGTGCCGGCCGATGAATCCATATCGAAATGGCGAGTTCGCGAATAGTGTCAGACGTCAAAATTCGCGAATGATGATAGTCAGTATGTTCGCGAATGATTATGTGGTGAGTTCGCGAATAATGTTGGCGGTGGTAATATTTGTAGATTGAAACCTATTATTATTATTATTATTATTATTATTATTATTATTATTATTTACAAGTATTATATCAGTGTAAATATATAACTGACTGAAATGACCTTAAAATAAAGCTCAATTTCTACATATAATCCAACACACTGAACTAGAACGAAAAATATCAAATTTCTACGCTTTCTCCCCACAAAAGATTGAAATGGGACGAAAAAAGTTCAAAAAGTTTCGTTTATTCCTAAGACATAACTTGAGGTGGTTCCTGTTATACATCACATCAACCGTGACAGAATTTTGGTGTCTGGTGGAAACATGATGGTGTGAGGACTCCCAGCTTGACTCAGCTTGGCCAAAATGAGGCTATAAACTCCCAGCTTGACTCAGCTTGGCCAAGATGAGGCTGAAGACACCCAGCTTAACTCAGCTTGGCCAAGATACGGCTATAGACTCCCAGCTTAATTCAGCTTGGCCAAGATTAGGCTATAGGCTCCCAGCTTGACTTAGTTCGCCAAGAAAAAGGTACAAGACTCCCAGCTTGACTCAGCTTAGCTCTGACTCCCAGCTTAGCCTAGATAAAAATACAAGACTCGCGGACGACCATTCCAGGGAAATTGCCCCAAAATCCTGGTTGATTTGAGGTGGGGAGGGGGGGAGGAGGGAGGGGAGGGGGGGAAGAGGAGGAGGAGGTGGGGGAGAGGAACGGAGGGGAGGGGAAGGAGGGGAGAAGGGAGGGGGAGGAAAGGGAGGGAAGAAGGAGGGGAGGAAGGGGAGGGGTATGTGTCCTGCTGTCCACTCTCTCTCATCGTCGAGACATTAATAGCAATCCCCGAAAGACAATAAATAAAGAATAAAACAATGAAATATAAAGAAAATTATGACGAGTGAAAAGAAAATTTAACTAAATGAAAAATTAAGAACGATAAAACAAGAAAATGAAATAGAAAGAAAGAGAAAGTAGACGATAATAGAACAGTAAGAAACGAGAAGAGAAAGTGAATAAAAAGAAAAGAAAAACTAACTAAAATATTAAAAATATAAAAAAATAACAGAAAACAAAAGAAAGAGAAACGTAGAGAAAATGAGAGAAAGGGAGAGAGAGAGGGACCCTGACCCATTTTCATTTGGTGAAAGTGGTGACAAATGGTGGTTGTACCCGAGCCGGATGACGCAATAATGTGCCACACTCTCTCTACCACCAGTGAAGCCGGTGACACCCAGGTAATGAAAGAGAGGGGGTGGAGGGGAGGGTGGGGGGGAAGGGGAATGGGGACAGCAGGAGGTAGTTGAAGGGGATTTAGATGTGGGAAGGAGGGAGGAGGTAGAGAGGAAGGGGAGGAGGAGGGGGTAGTGGGGAAGAGGAGGTGTAAAGTGGGGAGGAAGGTAGTAGGAGGGGAGGGTAGGGGGAGGAGGGAGGGAGGTAGGGGTAGGAGTAGGGGAAAAGGAGGGGTAAGAAAGAAGAGGAGGATGCAAGAAAGAGAGAGAGAGAGAGAGAGAGAGAGACCAAAGATTTAGTGTTTCTCCAATTCTAAAATAATGAGCAGCGGAAAATCGGGCGTCAGATGAGCCGATACCTGCCGATTACACCAGCTTCACTTCCGGCCGGGAGAGCCGATTTAGGCGCCCGGGGCGATACCGACGAGGGAGTGGGGAGAGAGGGAGGGAAGAGAGGAAGGGAGAGGGCTGGGGTGAGGGGTGAAGAGAGGGTGCTGGGAAGGGGAATGGGGGAATACAAAGATGGGAGAGGGGAGGAGATAGAGAGGAGAGAGAAGAGGGTTGTGAGGGGGAGGGAGGGGAGAGGGAAGAAGGACAGAAGAGGGGTGAGAGAAATAAGAGAAACGAGTGGGAAAAGTGGAATGAAGAAGAGAGTGGGGGATGTGTGGAAAAGGGGAAGATAATGGGACGGAAGAGTAATGAAAGGAGATGGAAGAGAGGAAAACACACACACACACACACACACACACACACACACACACACACACACACACACACACACACACACACACACACACACACACACACACACACCCCACCCTCCCCCCCATACAGGAAGTAAAACAGACAAAAATCGTCCCGTCCATCCGTACAAACATCCAAACACAAATACATACAGAACCCAGGATATAAATATTTTTTTTAGTTCAGGATGACCTTAAACACGGCGTCGTAACCCTCGATTGGTAGGCTCGTAAACCATGTCGTAAAGATGGCTTATGAACTCACACTACTCTCTGGGTGACGATAAACTGGCGGCCGAGTGAATCTTCTTCAGCAATTATTACCATACTTTTGTTATAGGCAACACTTGGAGTCAATTTCAATTTTACGTGAGCAGTAAAATTAGCTTGGTCTTATAAAGGGCCAAACTACCCGGGGAGAGGGAGGGGGGAGTGAGGAGCTTACCTGTGGTGTGTGTGTGTGTGTGATTGTAAACACACACACACACACACACACACACACACACACACACCTCACTCTCTCTCTCTCTCATTCCCTGGGGCTCTGGTACCGCCTTCCCTACTCCCTGGGGCTCTGGTACTCTCCCCTCTACTCCCTTGGGCTCTGGTACTCGCCTTCCCTACTCCCTGGGGCTCTGGTACTTCCTCCCTACTCCCTGGGGCTCTGATACTCTCCCTCCGCACTCCTTGGGGCTCTGTTATAATCCCTCCCTACCCTAAGCTTCTGGTACTCTCCCTCCCTACTCCCTGGGGCTCTGGTACTTTCCCTCCCTACTCCCTGGGACTCTGGTACTCTCCCCACCCCCTGCCCCTGGGTCTGCACTCTCCCTCCCTACTCCTGGGGCTCTGGTACACCCCTCCCTACTCCCCTGGGGCTCTGTTATAATCCCTCCATACTCCTTAAACTTCTGGTACCTCCTCCCTACTCCCTGGGCTCTGTTATAATCCCTCCATACCCTTGCTTCTGGTACTCTCCTCCCTACTCCCTGGGCTCTGTTATAATCCCTCCATACTCCTTAAGCTTCTGGTACTCTCCTCCCTACCCCTGGGGCTCTGTTATAACTCCTCCCACTCCCTAAGCTTCTGGTACTCTCCTCCCTACTCCTTGGGCCTCTGTTATAATCCCTCCCTACTCCATGCTTCTGGTACCTCCCTCCCTACTCCCGGGGCTCTGTTATAATCCTCCCTACCCCTAAGCTTCTGGTACTCTCCCCTCCCTACTCCCTGGGGCTCTGTTATAATCCCTCCCTACTCCCTAAGCTTCTGGTACTCTCCCTCCCTACTCCCTGTCTTATAATCCCTCCCTACTCCCTAAGGTCCCTCTCCACAGGTGTTAAGTCCAACCATCCACCCGGACAGGTAATGAAGACGCACGAGCCACTGATAGTACTTCACCTGTACTCTACTTTACCTGTATTTATTAATTAGGATATTTCATTAACTTTTTACCTGCACTTCAATAAATCTCCGTTAATTAGTGATGGACAAATTACTTCAGTTTATACCTGTTGAAAAATCCTCTAAATTAAGATCTGTTTTGTTTTTTATTTAGTGCTATTTTATTTTGCTATTTTATGCTATTATTTATATTTTGTTACTTGTCAATATCTGATGTCACTGCTTCCATACATACATACCTACATACTGTACATACATACATACATACATACATACCTACATACATACATACCTACATACATACATACCTACATACATATATACATTCATACATAAAATCACAGTAATAACCACAATATCTTTCTTTTCCCCACAACTACTTCCCCTCCCTACAACTACTTCCCCTCCCCACAACTCCTTTAGCTTCCTGCAGGGTCCTCTCCCAACCCACTGATCGTCTCGTGTCACCACCTACCTGACGGAGAGATCATTAGTGACGTGTCTTGGATCTACAGGTGGTGGTGGTGGTGGTGGTGGTGGTTTGCCCTCTCAATGCGTGTGTGGCTCTTCCTATGACGGCGATCACGCCATGGTGTGCAAGAAAGGGGGCTTCATATGCATGAGGCATGACGAAGTAAGGCATCTCACAGCAAATATGTTGAAGGAAATCTGCCGTGATGTCATGGTAGAACCGTCCCTCCTTCCATTGGGCTGTGAGAATTTCCAATATAGGACTTCAAACACATCCAATGAAGCCCGTGTTGACGTCAGTGCTCAAGGATTCTGGACGCGGGGACAGCGAGCTTTCTTCGACATCAGGATTTTTGATCCCATGGCCGCATGTCACCGTAACTTAGCTCTCGGTGCTGCACATAGGAGGAACGAGAACGACAAGATAAGGGCATACGGGGAGAGAATTCAGAACGTTGATCAAGGCAGCTTCACTCCTCTAGTGTTCACAACCTCTGGTGGGATGGGACCAAGTGATGCTTCTACCAGACTCGCGGAGGTGCTATCCGAACAGAGGCAGCAGCCCAGAGTTATGTTACAGCCTGGAAGAGATGTCGACTGTCTTTCTCTCCCCTTAGGTCGGCTTTGCTCTGCCTCAGGGGAACGAGAGCATCGGCCCCAAAGCCGACAACAGTTGCAGATACTGACTATGAGGCAACAGTCACTGAATGCTGCATAGATCTGCGGCTCAACTAACTCAAAACAGCTGGGATAGCTACTTATGTATTAGGATATTTAATATTAAGGTAATAAAATGGCGGCGAAGGTATGGCTATTGGAGGAGGATGGAGGCCATTAAAAAAAAGTAGTAGTAGTGGTGGT
Organism: Homarus americanus; assembly: GCF_018991925.1. Lineage (NCBI taxonomy): Eukaryota > Metazoa > Arthropoda > Malacostraca > Decapoda > Nephropidae > Homarus > Homarus americanus. The sequence goes on from NW_024714181.1 coordinate 92,185, forward strand.
GGTCGGGTCAGCAGGTGGTGTCTGAAGCAACCATCTATGAGCTTGTAATTACCAGATAACTCACAGATGGTTAATGATATCCAACAGCTGGTATCCTAGAGGCACTCCCAACAGATGGTTACTATAGGCTGCTGCTGCTGCTACTACTCTGCCTCGTCGTCACCCTCCTCCTCCTCCTCCTTGTCGTCACCCTCCTCCTTCTCCTCCTTGTCGTCACCCTCTTCCTCCTCCTCCTCCTCCTTGTCGTCACCCTCCTCCTCCTCCTCCTGTCGTCACCCTCTTCTCCCTCCTTGTCGTCACCCTCCTCCTCCTCGTCGTCACTCCTCCTCCTCCTCCTCCTTGTCATCACCCTCCTCCTCCTCCTCCTGTCGTCACCCTGCTCCTCCTCCTCCTCTGTCGTCACCCTCCTCCTCCTCGTCGTCACCCTCCTCCTCCTCCTGTCACCTCCCTCCTAAGATAACGTTCCCGCCAATTTCCGCCCACAAACTGTTTCCGAACTGCCTCGGGAACAGGATGGGGATGGGGGTTAAAGGAGGGTATGGTATTAGGGGAGGTAGAGGGAGGGGCGGCAAGTTAGAAAACGGCAACTGTGATTGGCCAGTCACTAATCTCTATTATCTTCTGTGGTTACGGTCTACTGGTGAGGCGTGACAGACTTGTGTGTGTGATGATGAGGGAGGGTGAAGAGGAGAGGGAGGGAGGGTGAAGGGAGGGTTGAGGAGGGAGAGGGGGAGGGTGAAAGGAAGGGTGATGGGTGGAGTTGGTGTTGGGTGAGGAGATACGGTAGGTCGAGGGAGGGTAAGACAGGGTACGGAGGGTGAGGAGGATAAGTCAGTGAGGGAAGGAGAGGGTATGGAAGGTAAGGGCGATTATGCCAGGTATCATCTCCTGTCACCGCCCTTGTTGCCACGCCACACACCCGCGGGTACACACGAAGCGGTAAACCAGGAACTAAAGAATTAATATTAACTTCATTTAAACGATAGAATTAACTATGGTAACAATAGGTTTACGACATTATGTTTTTGATATTATGTTTACGATTTACAGTTTTAACGTGTTATTATTATGGTTTACTTTTAATGATAAACTGTGTGTGTGTAATAATAATAATAATAATAATAAACGGTTTATTAATGGAGTTTGCCGGTGGCTGAAAATATACAAACTTATATTTGATTTAGACATAATGATATGCGTTAAATGTGTGTGTGTGTGTGTGTCTGTCTGTCTGTCTGTTTCTTTACTACGCGTAAAGATCTGAGAGATGTTATTGCTTAATTTTGGATCACGTGAAGATTAGCCACCCTAATTTATTTCACCTGATGTTTAAACACCTTCACGCTACCTGGGGGTAAGTAAGGTTAGGTTAGGGGTTAGGTGTTTAATCTTCACGTACTGTATTACTTAATTCACAGACTGACTTAAGTGTTTCATGGCAAGACAAACACAGGGATCAGCCACTGAATGATGACAGGTAAACAAGATAAGTGTTATCTGACCAACGTTATCCGTCAGTAAACACTGCTCAGGCGACTTACACCACCGTAAACAGGGATCATCTCGTGTACACCACCGTAAACACAAAGGTCAGCTGATTTACAACAACATAAACAACAATCAGCTGACGCACATCACTGAGTTACCACAACAACTCATACTTACCCTGAGTGAAGACCGCCCGCGTGTTGCTTGTCATGGTGAGGATGTGGGCGTTGTGCTGTCCCTGGCTGCCACCCACGCCCACACTCAGGCTCCTGTGCGTCCCCTCACCGCCCATCCACGAATCCACGCCCACTCGAGTGCCCGTGGGCGCCACCACAGTCACCAGACGGCCCGTTTCATCATACTCGTACACATTGGTGAGGCGACCTGAGGGAGAGGCAGACGGAGGGGTTAGACCTTACACTGATGATGTGGTCGACTCTAACACTATGGGCAAGTGTTTATGATCTCTACTTGAACAACCTCCTCAGAGACTCACCTGGGGAGGTAGAGGCCACCAGAAGGCCGGTGTCGTCGTCGTAGGTAAAGTCGTAGACACGTCCCGGCCTCTCGGAGAACCTCGTCATCAGGCCCAAACGACTGATCCTCACAGCGAACTTCTCCCCCATTGTGTTCTCGATCTATGGGAAGAGACCCAGTGGTGTAGTGGGGAGGGGTGTAGTGGGGGTGTGGGGGGTGTACGGGGGTGTAGGGGGTGTACGTAAAGTGTAGGGGGGTGTAGGGGGGGGTGTAGGGGGTGTAGGAGGGAGGTAGGGGGTGTAGGGGAGGGTGTAGGGAAGGTGGAAGGCGTGGATGAAGGAAGGAGGTATAGGGAGAGCGTAAGGAGGGAGGGGAGGTGAAAGAGGTTATGTAGGGGAGAAATGACATTATAGTATGAGGAAGGTGACAGAGGAAGACTTACTAGGTGGTACAAGGGGGGGAAGTGAGAAGGAAAGGTCTATTGTATGGGGAATGGGGAAAGGAGGGGAGGGGAAGGAAAGAGGAAGGAAGGGGAGATAACGGGAGGGTAGGAGACAGGCGAGGAAGCGGCAACAACTCTCAGAACTTAAGTAGAGTTTAAGTGACTCCCTGAAACTTGTGAGGGATTTAGGGAATTGAATGGAATCCCTCTTTGGAGATGTAGGGACCTGTGGAGTTTGATAGCACAAGTTCTGCCAGTGTTGTGTGGCTACAACTTTATTATTTTTGTCTCCTTTTCGTTATTTTTATTTTAGGTTTTTATTTTTTTGGTGTGTGTAGATTGTCTTGAAGTTTAGGCAGGATCAGGAGGCCGTAAAGAGTTTGACGACGACCAGATATGTGTGTGTGTGTGTTGGGTGGCTGAAGGTAGAGGAGGCATAAGGGGATGATGGTGTCGAGAAGAAGAAAAAGAAGAAGAAGAAGAAAGAGAAGACGTTGCACCTGGCTATAATAGATCGTCTGGTGTGGTCATTAAGCAGGTTTCTTCAGGTAAGTATTAAGACACAATGAACATCTACCTGGCAACTCATTATGATATCGTTACACCTGTAAAACAATACCTGAACAGAATATCTTAAGAACATATTATCTACACTGATCCATTCTTGTGAACACTTATTTACACCTGTGAACAGTGATACACACACACACACACACACACACACACACACACACACACACACACACACACACACACACACACACACACACACACACACACACACACACACACACACACTAATCCATATGTGACACTATAACCTACAGCTATTCACACTAATTTAAGCTCATAAAACACACTCATTGACTCAGACACACACGGTACCTCACAAACACACACGGTACCTCACAAACACACAGGTGGCCGAGACTGACCTGGCTGACGGCGGAGGTGTAGTCTCTGAGGAACATGACCTTGTTCCCGGAGGAATCGGTGACCTTGGAGAGTCTGCCGAAAGAGGTGTTCTTGGAGTACAGGAAGGAGTAGAGAGTCCTGCCCGTCACCAGGTCCCGAGTTTCGACGTGATGACCGTGCCGATTGAACACGTAGAGCTCATTGGTGCGAGGATAAGCGACCTGTAGGCACCCCCAGATGGTTGTGTGTGTTAGTAGGGGTGATGGGGAAGTGGTCTAATTTTCTTTATGGTAATTCTGTTCATATTTGTTTTAAGTTTGGATGTTCATGAATTATCAGTTCTAATCTTGATCTGATAATAAACTAACCTGATCTGACCTAACCAAAAGCTAATCTAACATGACCTAAACTTACCTAGCTTTATCTAACCTGACCCAAATCAAACCCAACCAAACTCAGTCTAATTTAATCCAACTCGGCCTAACCTAACCTAACCAAATCATACACCTCGACTGTACTCTCAACTCACCTGAAAGTCGCCGTTCTGGTCGTCAGGAGGGAGGTAATGGATAAAACTGAAGAGCTTGAGGGCCTTCTGGTCAGCCACGTGTATTACCCCGTCAGGAGACACCGTGATGGCTGATACAGACCCCAGCACCGTGGTCGTGGAGAGAGGGATCTGCGGCAGTGAGTGGGAGATGGTGAGAGAGAGAGAGAGAGAGAGAGAGAGAGAGAGAGAGAGAGAGAGAGAGAGAGAGAGAGAGAGAGAGAGAGAGAGAGAGAGAGAGAGAGAGGTAATATACAATAAAAGATGACAATATTATAAAGCACACTCGAAAGTGACAATGTTTGATAAATCATTGGACCTCTCTACACACACACACACACACACACACACACACACACACACACACACACACACACACACACACACACACACACACACACACACACACCTTGTCATCAACAGGGCAGGTACAATCCTCGTCTACACAGCCACACTCCGGCTTGGCTCCAGCGAAGTGTTTGAGTTGACCCGCAGGCGTGAGTTCCAACACGGCGTGGCGCTTGTGTGCGTCCTCCTCCGTCAGGAAAAGTGAGCCAAAGGGCGCGAAGGACAGCCCAGTGATGGTTCCTAATGAGGGAGAGAGGAGACAGTGAGTGAGTGAATAAGAGGTATGTGGGTGAACTACGATAGGGAAGGAGGGGGGAGGGATAGGGATAGGGAATAGAGTGACATTCTTGTTCTCTATATTACAGGTTAAAGAGTCTCTACTACACACATCCTTATCTAATATCCCTTTATCCTCAGAGGACTGTGGTATCATGAGAGCTGCCGTGTCCGTGGTAGTAACAAGGCGTGGCCACACAGTCACTAAGCCTGTTATCACTCCCTCATGAATAGATATCTCAGAACTTGTGTGTTTTATGTAAATATGAAAACAAATAGTTCTTTGTCAGGTCAAACACGACAATAATTCCCTCGTTATAAGCTAGCAAGTAAATAGTACAGCTTCGCAATTTCCCTCAATTATAGTCTAGTTACTTGACATCACGCTGGTAAACTGCCCCATAAACAAGCTTCTGCCATTTAATAGTGCAATAGTACAAGCAGGGGGCCCCATCAGCGCCCCCCATCATACGCAGAAGACCCTAGTGGCCCTTTGAAATACAAGAAGGGGGCCCCATCAGAGCCCCGACACACACACAGTAGCGCCCCCAACACAGGCAGGCGGCCCTAAAAGTGCTTCTAACACTCACCGACGGCGGGTTTGTCCGGGGAGGAGGGACAGTGGAGGGGTGTGCCGGCCCTCACACGGACGGTGCCGTCACTGGTGACCTGGAGGACAACGTGGTCATCAAGGATATGTAGAGAGCCGTCGAGGGGGCAGAGGGCGAGGCCAGTTGGCCACTGTAGTTCCACCTGGCTGGCCGGCAGACCTCCCGAGCAGGGCAGCGGCCGCCAGCGGGTCTTGTGGCCATGGTGTCCTATCAACGTGTGGATGACGCCCTGAGGGTCCACCATGCGAATATTTGTACCGTCAGCGATGTACATGGTGCGGTCGGCGGCGATGGCCAGGCCTTTAGGGTGTGCCAGTCGAGCCTTCCGCGCCGCGCCCCGGTCCCCACAGTGACGCTCATCACCTGAAGGAGGAGGAGGAGAGGTGACACGTGTAGTCAGAGGCTGAAGTATATGGACATCAAACCATAATGTCTCTGTCCGACTAAAATGATGTATATGAACAACTTGACTTAACAAATGTTGTTTATAATTACTGCTGTTTCTCTTAGTGACAGTCAAACTACCCACAACAAGACAGTACAGTAAGGTCCGCCTCACTCACCTGGGATGCAACGCTCCCCGTTACCGGCGACAGTCTCAGAGTTGGTGCTGGGCTCCGTGACGTCAGTAAGGGAGAGGACCCGCAGCACCTTGTACTTCTCAGGGTCACTCACGTACACCTGCCCGTCCGCTGGCGACACCGCGATGTGGTAACCATAGGACACCTGCGTCGCGCTAAGGGAGGACAGGTGAGGGGGTTAATTATAATATAATAAAACGTCAACAGGTGCCATATAGTCATACTGACTTAACAGATGTTGGCGTCACACTGCCCAGTACAGTACTATCATCTGTACACCTGTAACAGCTTGCCTACCTTCAGCCCCAGGGTACCTCACCCGACCTAGAGGGCTTCACCTGAGCTAGAGGGCCTTACCTGAGCTGAAGCAGTGTATACACCATGCCCTCTGGGGTGACCCTCCGTAGTAGGTTAAAGTCCCCGACGTACACAGAGCCATCAGGACCCGAGGCGAGGCTGGTGGGTGTGAGGAGCTGGGCGTCACGGGCCAGACCTGAGCAGTGACGACACACGATCTGACGCTGTGATCCCGTCCCCATCAGAGGTGACACCAGCCGCGGCGCCTCCCGGAGACTCATAGTCGACCCGTCCCCACGCTGTAGCAGACCTGGAGACGAGGGAGGGAAGCCAGGTTATTACAGGGTTTCCAGTGACACTCAATAAGGATGTGTAGGTCGTCTTACACATATGAGAACACCTGGTAATTGTCTTCATCAGGTGTCATTACAATAATTAAGATCAAATTAAGGTTAGCGTAGTAATTAATCTAGTTATTAATATTGGCGTCCATTAGTTAATTCTAGAACTATATTATCTTGACAAAAAATCACTGAACCAAGTTATAAATTAAAATCGGGAAGAAACCGATAATAACTTTTTGTTTTTCCGTTTTTCACTAAATAGAAAATGTTAGGAAGTCACCTGTACATACAAGTTTATAACAAAAAAATACAAGAGAATATTTACCTGAAATAAAAATATATTGAATAATTATCATAAAACGAAATCCCACTGAAAACTGTTCCACACTTGTCATTAATAGAAGTGGCATACCAAAAAAATCGTGTTCGTGGCATCATTGCTAACATTGTCCAAACACCACACATGGGGGGGGGGGGAGAAATCAGCTGACGGACATAAACAAAACAAAACTCTCTACATCGGTGACATTTTTCCCGATCGTGTGTTTATTTTTTGTTAGTCAGAGTTACAATACAAATCAAAAACAGTAAAAAATGCTGTTAATATATTTTCACGTGTGTGTGTGTGTGTGTGTGTGTGTGTGTGTGTGTGTGTGTGTGTGTTCAAGGTCTTACAATCCTTCTTATTTATGCGTTGAAATTTGAGTTTAAAATATTCCACCAATAAAAGTAATGGTGTGGCAGGACGAGACAAGAAGGGGGGGTAGGGGAGGGAGGGAGTGTAGGGGAGGGAAGAGGTGAAGGAAGTGGGAGGAGGAGGGTAGAGAGAAGGAAAGAAGGAGTCAAGGATAGAGGTCGACAGGGAGGGGAGGGAATGGGGTTGGTGAGAGGGGAAGGGGGGGTATGAAGGTATGGGCAGGGACGGGAAGAGGGGAGGGATGGGAGGGGTGGGGAGCAGACATAGTCCTCCCCACCCCCACACATTCTTTCTCACAAGTTTCTGTCGACCAGAGTTTTGGGTACACAGTTAAACTTATTAATTTTACACTGCTTGCTTGGTCTTATTGCTATGGGCAGGCGGGAAGAAAGAGGGGGGGAAGGGGGAAGGGAAGGAAGGGAGAGTGAGGAAGACGTGGATGGATGGGATGAAATGGGAGAGATCGAAGAGAGGAAAGGGAGAGAGGGAGGAAGGAGGGAATAGGAAAGAGGGAGGGATATAATGGGAGGGTTAATGGTAAAAGAGAGAGAGAGAGAGAGAGAGAGAGAGAGAGAGAGAGAGAGAGAGAGAACACCACATCACTCACCAGCCTCAAAGTTGTACATATGATGAATGTCGAGGTTCCATCCGCCTACGTCAGAGATATCCATGTGGAAGCCGTGGAGGGTCGCCGTCAGGGTCTCCCACAGGATACTGGAGCAGGTAACGTACTCGTAGCCTACAGACACCAGCGCCGTGGCCTCCCCGTATACCTGTGTGGGAGGGCAGGTAAGACACGCCGTCAGGTACAGAGGTGATTGGTTGGTGAGATTAGTGGCTCGTGAGATGATTGGTTGGTGAGATTAGTGGCTCGTGAGATGATTGGTTGGTGAGATTAGTGGCTCGTGAGATGATTGGTTGGTGGGATAAGTTGCCTTTGAGATTAGACCCGAACGTACGTAAAGCCGCTGAACGTACGGAAAGCCCCAGAACGTTTCCTCACCTTCTGTTTATAAACGTTTCTCTTGTTCCAGGTGAAGGTGTAGGTGATGTTAGTCAGCCTCGAACACCTTCTCGAACACGGAGCCTTCAAGCGTCACCTGTGGAGGGAGGAGGGGTAGAAGTATTAGTACAAGGAGGAGGAAGAGGAGGAGGAGGAGGGGAGGAGGAGGGGAGGAGGAGGAGGAGGAGGAGGAGGAGGAGGGAGGAGGAGGAGGAGGAGGAGGAGGAGGAGGAGGAGGAGGCTCAAGGGTTATTATGACAAACACAGTGATTAAAAGATTGTTAGGTTAGGTTTGAGTTGAGTCGAGTTGAGTTGTCTCATTATGTACAACAGTAACACGAACTAGCTGCAACACTACCAACAAACAGAAGGGGCACCAAACACCCCACTTCAGGCACCCCAGAAGGTTGTGAAGTCCATGTGGAGATCCTTGGAGAGGTCCTTGTGGGTGGGTGGTGTCCTACTTACCTTGAGATGAACCATGGAGAGTGCGGCGGGGACCTCCATAGGCGTGAGCTGCAGAAGGAGGGTGGAGAGGTAGCCGGAGACGCTGCTGGAGTGATACAGCAGGTGCAAGTCACTACCAGGGACTCGCAACGACTCCTGGACGACCTGTAGTAGCGGGAGAGAGAGGAGAGAGTGGTTAGTATGACGGGGTAGGACGCAGTTACGTGGGGGCAGAATACAGGGCAAAAATACGGGTAAAAAAATGCGGGGTATAAATACGGGGGAAAATCCAAGCATACACCACGGGGATGATAGTAAACAAAAGAAAAAAAAAGCTTCAGTGGTTTTTTTTAGACTATTGTTTTGTTAGGATAATTAAAGAGGTTGAGAGAGAGAGAGAGAGAGAGAGAGAGAGAGAGAGAGAGAGAGAGAGAGAGAGAGAGAGAGAGAGAGAGAGAGAGAGAGAGAGAGAGAGAGAGTAATAAATTCGGCGCCAAAACACATCATCAAACACCTCAAATATCGTGGGCTACTAACATCATGGCTACCAACAACATCATGGGCTACTAACATCATGGGCTACCAACATCGTGGGCTACCAACATCGTGGGCTACTAACATCATGGGCTACCAACATCGTGGGCTACTAACATCATGGGCTACTAACATCATGCTACCAACATCATGGGCTACCAACATCGTGGGCTACCAACATCGTGGGCTACCAACATCGTGGGCTACCAACATCGTGGGCTACCAACATCGTGGGTTACTAAATATAAACCATCGTTAAACTAATGCAGCCGTTAATAGGGGTGAAGGACTTGGTTGGCACTCGACTTAAAAGTGTTGAAGAGGCAGAAGGAGGAGGAGGAGGGGGGGTGAGAAGTGGAGGAGGGGGAAGAGGTGGAGGAGGAGCTGGCTGGAGGAGGAGGTGAGGGTGTGAAGAGGAGGGAGAAGGATGGCAATGTTGGGTAGTGAGAAGGGTGAGAGGGAGGAGAGCAATGTAGGAGAGAGTGAGAGAGTGAGAGAAAAGAAGGGAAGGGAGAAAGGAAGGGTTGGGGGATCTGGGAGAGGAGGGAAGGTGGAATGGTACGTGGGATAGGGCTTAATGACAAGGGAAAAAGGTTTAAAGAGAGAGAGAGAGAGAGAGAGAGAGAGAGAGAGAGAGAGAGAGTTTAAGGACGCCTTCATGTGGTGTGGCTGAGATAACTCGCCTCTCAATCCCTACTGGTGGAGGGAGGAAGCCAGTATCGGACGCTCGTGTCGTAAGTGATCACCACCGCAGGCAGAGGGCAGGCGAACAATTCATTATCGTGTTATTTTAGGTTGGTGAAGAGAGGTGGCGCGCCGGGTGCTGCTGTTCGCTTGTGGTGGCGTTATTGATTGTTCGTGTAGACGTTGATTTTTCCAAGGTCTGACAGCAAGAAAAAGTTCCCCCGTTTGTGTGTGTGTGTGTGTGTGTGTGTGTGTGTGTGTACAAGGCTGGTGGCACAAAAATAAAAATATAATCTTGGGTTAAAAAAAAACTACTGGCAGCCTAAAAAACAAAAACACAACAACAAAAACAACAACAAAAACAAAAACACAACTACAACAAAAACAACAACAAAAACAAAAACACAACAACAACAAAAACACAACAACAACAACAACAACAACAACAACAACAACAACAACAACAACAAAAGGATTGAAAACCATGAGATCAAACAATAGTCAGCGAATTCATTGTAAAAAAAAGATAAAAAAAAGAGTGGATTATGGAGGAAACTATTGTTAGGTACTGATAGACGGTATAAAAACCCGGTACCTGGCGGTTTAGTAAGAGAAAACTCGGTACCTGTTGGTTTATGCAGTAGAAAATCCTAGTTACGTATCGTGTTGGTTTAGGAAAAGATAACTTGTTGGCTTATTATTATTACTATTATTTTATTGTTATTATTATCATCAATATTATATTAGTGTTATTATTATTATTATTTTACAGTTATAATTATCGTTATTATTATTATTCCCTTATATACCAACCACCAAAAATGGCCCCCCAAAATTTATAAACAAAATAACTTAATTAACCTATACACACCTGTACCTGGAAGCCACAATCATCACTTTAACCCATAGTAATAAATTTGACGCTTCCTTGAACACATCATTTGCATCACTGCTTATCATAACATCACCACCATTGGCAATACTGTTAGTTTATCATAATTTATTTTTACAATTTACATCACTGTGTTCTTTCATTAGAATTTATGTAATATTTTTATTGTTATTTTAATTTTCAAAGCAATTTCTTTTTGGTTGGTTAGTCAAATATGAAATAGTGTATCAACAACATTTTTGGGGTCGCATATTATTATAATTATCAATGAATCATTTCAATTTAGTATTTTTATGGGAATATAATTTTGTGAATCACCTGAAGATTAGACACCTTAGTTTATTTCACTTAAATACCCTAACCTTACCTAGGGTTGGGTTAGGTTATGTTAGGTTAGATTACGTTAGGGTGTCTAATGCTCAGGTGATCCGATTTTTCCTCCCAGGTACATCAACATTTTCCTCCACAATACGTTCCTTAAAACACATCCTCCACAATATGTCCTTAAAACACATCCTCCACAATACGTTCCTTAAAACACATCCTCCACAATACGTCCTTAAAACACATCCTCCACAATACGTCCTTAAAACACATCCTCCACAATATGTCCTTAAAACACATCCTCCACAATACGTTCCTTAAAACACATCCTCCACAATACGTCCTTAAAACACATCCTCCACAATACGTTCCTTAAAACACATCCTCCACAATACGCCCTTAAAACACATCCTCCACAATACGTTCCTTAAAACACATCCTCCACAATATGTCCTTAAAACACATCCTCCACAATACGTAAATCTTTGAAGTTTGAACGAGGCGTGAGAAAATAATCCACCTCTCTAAATTCTAATTACTGTGTTGTAACCCACCACCTATTTTCATCCCAGGACAGTCAAAGGTAGAAACTAATTAAACTAATTGGAAATATTATCGCATAACCTTCCCATACGTGGCACAGGTAGGACACCCCATCCACTTGCACTAAACACAAGATCTTCTTTTTTTTCCTAGTTTAGATAAAATATATAAGGATATTCATATGAGGTCTTATCTACAGAAGAGGTCAATTATATGGTTGTTTTTTGACCTGTTTGACCTTTTTGACCTTTTTGTCCTTATATTCTTAAAATAGAGTAAAAAGTTAGAGGCAAGGAGAGTTTAGGTCACCGAGGGAATGATTTGTAATTATTAACTGTATTTCTGTTTGTCTGCGTCTCTTCTCTTCGTCTGTCTGTGTCTCTCTCTTTGTCTGTCTGTCTCTTTCTCTTTCTTGGTCTGTTTGCTTCTCTGTTAGTCTTTCTTTTTCTCTCTTTGCTTGCCTCTCTCCATTTCTCTTAGTCTTTCTATCTCTCTTATTTATCTTTGTGTGTTTGTCTCTCCAAAACTATAAAACAGTTTTAATTGAAAGTTCAAAAGTATAATATAAAGTTTATACTATAAACAAAAGTCTTAGTAAGTTCAAAGGTATAAAAAAGTAGTTAAAAATTATATATATATTTTTTTTTACTTCTAACATTCTCTGACAATAAAAAAATAAAATAAAAAAAAAATACCAAAGAAGAGACAAAGAAAATTACCAATTCAGTGGAACTTGTCCAGGATAACAAAAATATATTCAAAAGTATCTGGAATTATATATTTTTCCTGACGTTCTCATATAATAAATAATAGCAAAAATAATAAAAAATAGCAAAAATAATAGTCTTTTCTTGTCTGTATCTTCTTTTTCGACTTTTGTTTAAACTTGAACACAAATTGGAGGTGAGAGGTGGAGAGTCCAACCTACCCCCAACACCCACCATGAACCACAAACCATAAGAGACACACAGATCACCACAGAGGAGTAACAGACGGTGGAGTCAACGAAGCAGGACCTACCGTGTTATACAGCCTTCACGCCCCCTGACACCCTCCCACCCCAGGACACGACGGCAAGTCACTAAAATTCTCTCTTCTGATATATTTATTTCACTCTCTCTTGACTGGGTGTGTGAGAATGTTTAACTGATTGATGGTAACACATAATAATGGAGTCTGTGAGGTTTATGAGTTAATTTTTCTACTTTTAAAGGCGTCTAATGGAATAAAGATGGCGTGTCCCTTAATTGAAAATGTGAGAAGGTATCCAGCCAGCTTACTAAGGTTATCTATGAGACGGAGCCTTAAAAAATCCCACTGTAAATATTATTTCCTCATAACTGGATATGTTTGACAGCATCTAGTTAGCTTCATCCATAAAGGCAACAAGATGGTGGCAACAGTTGGGAAAAAAAAAACACGCATAGAAAGTTGCCAAAGCCCGGGTACTGGGCCACTTCCAGCCAGACTCTCTTGACAGCGGAAAAGTCGCTAAATCTTGTTAATTTTAAGCTCCGGTCAGCAAATTTCAAGGGTTAAATTTAGTGAATTTTAGCGAAATGAAGGAAGACACAGCTGACTTAGAGTGATTTATGGATTGATTTTCTTGAGTTTGACGACGAGTTTGTTAATGATATTAGTGAAGTTTATCTCGTTAAAAAACAGTTTCCTTACAGGCATCAGGCAAGGGGTGGGAGAGTAAGGGGGGGGAGGGGGTGGAGGTAAGGGGAGGGGGTGGAGGGTAAGGGGGAGGGGGTGGGAGGGTAAGGGGAGGGGTGGCAGGGTAAGGGGGGGGGGGGGGGGGGGTGTTAGTAAGGATCTCCCCCTGCTCGACTGCTAAAAATAATCCCCACTGACACCCAGACCGTCAATACACGAGATTCTCCTCTTGATAAACAGATTTAAAGCTTCACTATTTTATAATCTAAATCGGAGAGCGCCGTCACATAAGTGTATTTATGAGAAAAAAATCCCTCGTTTTATTCATACTTTTTACTATTGCAGCTCGAGAGATGAGGACAGACAAGAACAGGGCTGAGCTATCAACAGTACAACACAAAACAATAAAATAAATATGCTGGGGTATTATTTAGTGCGTGTGTGTGTGTGTGTGTGTGTGGGTGCGTGGTAGATATATAGTAGTAAGGAGAGGGGGGACATACCTGGCTGATACAAAACTCCAGGTGTATTCAGAGGAGGAAACACACCTGTACAACATTAACTCAACAGGTGTACTGAAGGTAATTAATTAACACTTTAACCTACCTGAGTTTCGGTGAAGACGACGGGCAGGTGAGGGGCGCCGCCGACAGTATGAGGCAAGTACGTGGACACTACCTGAGGCACCATCACGCTTTGGTCGTGCTCAAGGCAAGGTTCACCCCAGCCAGGTGCTCCTCCTCCTCCACCTCCTCCTCCCACCTCACCTGTAGGGGAAGGTAAGTTACCCCTCATTACCATCACTCATTAGCCACGGATTTATTATTGTTATTTTTTTTTAGTTGAGTCTCCAAGATGTATGAGAACTTTTTTTGATTGGCTGATTGACTGACTGGTAACTGACTGATTGACTGACTGGTTGGCTGGTTGGTTAACTGACTGACTGACTGACTGGTTGGCTGGTTGGTTAACTGACTGACTGACTGACTGGTTGGCTGGTTAACTGACTAACTAATTGATTGACTGACTGACTCAACCACACAATGACTCATGCACTCACCGCTAGCATGGTCATCCGGTGTCTCCTGGCCCTTGAGTCTCATCACGATAGGATCAAGGACAACGATCTGGTTCCATGGCACTGGCACTGTTACCGTCAGGGGTTCGAACGGCGCTCTCTGGAACTGTAAGGTGACCGCTCCCCCACCGTTCACCAAGACATCGAACCTGTGAAGAAAAGATGTTGAGAAATGGATGAGTATTGACAGTCTTTAAGGAGATGGTTTAAGGGGTTGGTTTAAAGGGGGGGTTGGTTTAAGGGGTTGGTTTAACCCGGGGGTTGGCTTAAAGGGGTTTGGTTTAAGGGGTTAGTTTTAAGGGATTGGTTTTAAAGGGTTGGTTTAAGGGGTTGGTTTAAGGGGTTGGTTTAAGGGGTTTGATTTAAGGAGTTTGGTTTAAGGAGTTTGGTTTAAGGAGTTTGGTTTAAGGGGTTAGTTTTAAGGGATTGGTTTTAATGGACGTTGGTTTTAGGGCAACACAAAAATGTTTTTCAATATGGCGTCTATTTGAGCTGAGACTACTGTATATCGTAGACTCGTTGCTTCAGTCACTAGTTCCCTGTTTATTACAAGACTTTTATTAACGTCTCTCTGTCTCTTCTCTCTTTCTTCTCTCTGTCTCTTTCTATCCTCCACCCATCCTTTTCCACTCTCCCTCTTCTTCATTCAACTCACACTCTCCCTCTTTACTCCCTCCCATTCTCCCTCCTCCCCATTTACTCTAATTCTCCCTCCTCCCCATTTACTCCCATTGTCCCTCCTTCCCATTTCCCCCAACTCTCCCCCGACCCTACTTATTCTCACTTTCCTCCTCCTCACTCTCCAGCGAACCCTCCTCCCTCCCCATCCTCCTACCCTCCCTCCCTCCCCCCCCCACCACTGCTCCAAACAACACAATTGCATTTCCATAATAAAATCTGTCCTCGTCTCCTGGCTATATATATATATATATATATATATATATATATATATATATATAGAGAGAGAGAGAGAGAGAGAGAGAGAGAGCCGTGAGCCTGAGCATGTCACAGCCTCTGCCTAACCTAACCTATCACTGCTACACAACCCGGGTTTAAATACTGGTGGTTTTATATCACGTTTGTTTTATTTCATCATTGTAAATAACAACAAAAACAACAACAACAACAACAACAACAGCAGCAATAATAATAATAATAATAATAAAAAAATAAAAATAAAATAATAATAATAATAATAATAATAATAATAATAATAATAACAATAATAATAATAATAATAATAATAAAATCAACAAAGAAAATAAACAAACACACACAAACATATACATAAAATTAATATATCAACGTTTCATCTGTCTGGGATTCGACCCGACGCACCGGACACCACCATACTGAGTCGAGCCCTATACCATTCAGCCAACAGTGACGGCTCAAAGGTATATAATCCTCATCCTGTCTGTGTTCTTAATGTAGAATCGAATCCCGGACTTGGACACCCTTACAAAAGAATACACATTAAGTATACTGTATATATGTAAAAATCTGTCCCATATACACATTAAGTTTACTGTATATATATATATATATGTATAAATCCGTTACCCAGTGCCAGTGTTAGCTAGTCCGGAAACCCTCGCTAGTCCGGAAACCCTCGCTAGTCCGGAAACCCTCGCTAGTCCGGAAACCCTCGTTAGTCCGGACACCTATTTACTCAGTGGTGCATAGAAAATGGATCAGGAGAGAGAGAGAGAGAGAGAGAGAGAGAGAGAGAGAGAGAGAGAGAGAGAGATATGAGAACAATACTGAAAGATGGGAGGTAATAAATATGGATAAAGAGACAATAGAATAATACCCAAAGGCAATATGATGGGGACGCTCGTGATGGGGTGAGAGGGGGAGAGGGAAGGAGAGGAGGAAGAGAGAGGGAGAGGGAGGAGAGTGAGGGGGAGAGAGGAGAGGGGGAGAGAGGAGAGGGAGGAGAGAGAGGGGAGGAGAGAGGGAGAGAGTGAGATATAATGGACAAAAGATGGAAGTAACGAAATAGAATAGATATATCCTCCACGGCCGGTCTCCACGGTCATCCTCCACAGTCATCCTCCACGGTCATCCTCCACAGTCATCCTCCACAGTCATCCTTCACAGTCATCCTTCAGTTATCACAGTTATCCTCCACAGTCAGTCTCCATTCACCCTTCAGTCACCCTCCAGTCATTCTCCACAGTCATTCTCCACAGTCATCCTCCACCGTCATCCTCCACAGTCATCCTCCACCGTCATCCTCCAGAGATACAACCATGGGATATACTAGGCCAGGTATATCCCACAGGGGGAGTATAACCATCCCCAGTTGATATGTTTACCTCCATAGAGTGAGAGACCACCTGAGGACGATCTAATGCTCGCCGCTGATTGGTCGCTGGTACAGGTCCACAATAGTCCCCTCTCTATTGGATCATATACGTGTGTGTGTGTGTGTGTGTGTGTGTGTGTGTGTGTGTGTGTGTGTGTGTGTGTGGTTTCCCTTACCTTCAACCTCTCCATCTTTCTCACTTATCTCTCACCCTCTTATTAGTTTCTCCTCCCTTTCTCTCACATTAACCTCTCAACTTCTCTTACTTATTCCTACACTCACTCTCCCTCCCCCACCCACCCCACTTATCTCATATTTCTCACTCCTCCTTTTCATTATCTATCCCTCCTCATCCACACCCATTCTCTATCTCTTACCATTATTCTCCTTCCTCTCCTTTACTTCCTATTCTCTCCTTATTTACTCTTTCTCAATCACTATCTCTCCCTTACACATCTCTCTCCTCACAACCTTGTAGGAATAAACTAAGCCCAGGTCCCCGCCAGGCTACAGTGTTAGGAGACAGGCACCACTGCTCTCATAAGCTCCAATCAGCTGGTGTCGGCGGCCCTGTTTGTTTACGGTTGAGGGGAGACTACACAAATTCCGCGACCCCCGCCATCACCCAGACGCTAGCGACGCTAAAATCCATATATTTCATTATAGGGAGAAGTACCTATAATATACAGACGTTCCGTGATGCTAAAATCTATATATTTCACTATAGGAATTCCGCGATGCTCCTTTAAATCAATATATTTCGTTATGGGGGGAAAGTACAGGTGTCCGCGAAGCTAAAAACGTCATATTTCATTACGAGGAAAAGTACCCATAAATTACAGGTATCCGTGATGCTTAAATCCATATATTTCATTATGGGGAAAACAATGGTTAACTTATCAGGTCTCTCAAGATGTAAAAGTTGGGGGGCTCCCATATGCTAATTAGGTATTGGGTGGACTAAATATTATACTCTGTCTTTATTATTTTTTTCTATACAGGACATACGACCCCTCAGCCCCCCCTCTCCCTCCCATTGAGAGTATAGGTAGGGCCCTCCTCACCTTCCATCCTAGGAAAAAAAAACACCTAAATTGATGATAAAGGCAGATGGAATATGGTTTATAGTGACCAGGTGTTTTAATTAAAGGGTTTACCTGTATTTTATATGTCCGGGTTTATATTGGTTGTGTATATTAATTGTTGTAGCAGCTTAGATATTGTAATGTATTCTCTCTCTCTGGCTCTCTTAAAAAGTGCGTGCGCGTGCGTATGTGTGTGTATGTATATGTACTGTATGTGTATGTATGTGTATCGTTAGACTACATATGTATTCATCTTCTATTCCAATCTCACATATATATATAATATCATGAAAACTGGTAAATCATGTTAACCTTGTAAGTTCCTGATATAATAATCCACACCAGATAATTAATTACCTCTCTATAACTACAAACATACACCTGAGTGGATGTATAATTTTTGTATTTCAATGATAGACGACATAAAATTACAAAATAATAGCCAATCACTGCATCTACTTACTTACCAAATAGCCAATCACGGCAGCTATTTATAAGTTAAGTGTAGATATCGCCATTACCTATTAATAAATACAAATATAAACTCAAGTGTGTATATATATATATATTGTTTTTAATGTTTACTGTTAAAATATATTGCAAAATGAAGGTAAGTTAATTAGTGTCAGGTGAAGTGTAGGTGTCCAATGAACACACCTGGCTATCTCGGTACAGGTGTTAAGGGTTAGGTTAGGGGGGGGGGGGTTTAATGTGGACCTGATGTTGACTTTTAGGTCCACAGACATACAGGATCATGATAACTTTGATCCTCCTGTGGTCCCTGAACGAAAAGGGTTTTAATACCTTTTAAAATACGAAAAGGAAATGGCTAAATAGATTTCCTTTTGTGTCTCAATAGTTAAACAAAAGCTGTTGCTAGGGCCTCTCCTCCTCTCTTACATTACAGCAAGCCTCATAGCTCTTCCCTGGTACTGACTACACAAGGCAGGTTCAGGTGTTCAGCATTTAATGGCGACACATACACAAACACACACACACACACACACACACACACACACACACACAGGTAAGGCGCCACACATTTCCTGAGTTCCCTTTTACCTCTTACTGCTAAAAGGCCGCTTTAGGTATATAATCCTTCACGCTAACAAGACCCACAGCTTATTGGATAGTGTGTGTGTGTGTGTGTGTGTGTGTGTGTGTGTGTGTGTGTGTGTGTGTACTCCATCTACTTATGTATCAAGACAGGTAAATCTTCTTACAGGTGTGTGTCGCCATTAGCAGCCTTTGTACCTGCCCCCCTTCGGTGATACCTTCAACTTCAACTGTGTAAAGAAGTATCGGCCTCACTACCATATTAAACATTATATTTCTCTAAGTTCTTAAAACAATCACAGTTCTTTGTTATTGTTTTTGTTATTGTGTTATTGTTATTTTGTTATTGTTCTCGAGTTATTGTTATTTTGGTATTGATATTTTGTTATTGTTTTTATGTTTTTGTTATTGTGTTATTGTTATTTTGTTATTGTTTTTGTGTTACTGTTATTGTCATTGTTATTATTTTTTGCAATTAATATAAATGTATTTCTTTAAGACAGTCAGGTAGCTCTATGCATGTTAATCCTGGATGATTCTCACTCACAGGAATAAGTTGTATATACAGTGAGAGAGAGAGAGTGAGGTAAGGGGAACTATTTCTTCCCCTACAAGAGTTTCCTACATACAATACCTCCTCTTAGCTACCAACACCTATGAGCCACGCTGAAGAAGGAGAGAAAGGAGTAAAGACAACCTAATCTCCCCCTTTAATCAATCTTTCCTCCCTTCTTCTCTTTCTTCCTCCTTCTCTCTTCCTTCTCCTTTCTTCTCTTCTTCCTTTCCTCCTTTCTTCTTTCTTCTCACCTCATCTACTCTTTTTGTCCCCACTCCACCTTTCCTCCTACCTATCTTCCCCTCCTCCTCTCCACCAAGCAGATGCAGCTTTAGATCTCTTACAGCTGATCAAATACCCCCAATTACGCCACTTATCATATCACCGGACACCATAAAACCCACCGCCATTCAAACGCCAATCAATACACCATTCCCGAGAGCCTTTATCACAGTCTGACATGAATCACACTCAAGAGAAACTAACTCGCTAAACCTGGTGGATAATGGTGGCTCCTTTATGTAGGGGCGGACGACGTGGATATTGTTGATGATAGTGGGAGTGATTTTGGGGAGGAATTGGGTTTGGGGGGATTGGGGGGGTTAGTGGGGTGGTTGGTGAGGGGTGGGTAATAGGTTGGTCAGGAGGGAGGGGGTGTTTTTCTTTCTTAGTGTGTGTGTGTGTGTGTGTGTGTGTGTGTGTGTGTGTGTGTGTGTGTGTGTGTGTCAATCCCCACTATCAATGACTGAGTTTTCACCAAGTTACCCCTTATCGTCGTCCCCTCTTCCACATAAACCACCATCACCACTATCACTATGAGTACTTCTATCACCATACTCACCATCACCAGCCCCCCCACCTCCCCAAAGAAAAAACTAACAGGTGAGTCACAGGTAAATCAGATTGAGTCAGTGAGTCATTCCGTCATTCATTACCAAGTCAGATGAACCAGCTGACTGACACCTCCATTACAACGCGTGAAATATTTATCTCTTTTTTTGTAACCTGGATATAAGAGGTGTCTAGTTATTCATGAAGGGCAACGGTGAACCGGTAGTGTTATGTTTGTTGGGAAGATAAAGGAACATTTTCTTGATTATATTTAGCTTTTAGTGTTTTATGTGAAGGTGAATCATATTTTGAGCAAGATAATGTATGTATGTATGTATGTATGTATGTATGTATGTATGTATGTATGTATGTATGTATGTGTGTGTGTGTGTGTGTGTGTGTGTGTGTGTGTGTGTGTGAGAATCTCTGATGTGATCTCACCAAGTCTACGGACTTGGCACACCCATTCAACCACAACAATTCTCCTCCCTCCCCACCACTTTCCCCCACACAAATATCCCTCCCCCCCTCACCTGACAGCCAGACTCGACCAGATGTCATTATTATAAATTCACTCCCAGCTTCACAACACGGTCAGTACACCTGTGTTTTAGTCGACCAGGATCAACACACAGCTTGTTAATTACAGGTAAGGGGTGGGGATATATACCTGTGTTACTGTGGAGCTAGATAGTGGCCTGGCGTGGTCAGGTTAGGTTAGGTTTCGATAGGTTTGATTTTAGTTGGGTTAGGTTGGGTTTAGGTTAGGTTAGGTTGGGTTTTATTTGGTTTGATTTTAACTATTATGGAAAAGAAAAGGGAACTCTATTTTTTTATTTTTGGCAAAAGAAAACTGACTTTATTTTAAGCAAGGAAACAATATTTTATTTTACATAAAACAAAAGGGTAAAGATTTTGTCTTCTCATTTTACGCAAAGGGAAATGTTCTTGTCTCGTTTTACGCACTGAAAAAGGTTCTTCCCTTTTCAGTTTACGCACAGGTAAATGCTTTTGTGTGAACTATTACGCACAAAAAAGTCTTGTCTTTGTTTTACGCAAGAGGTAAAGGCCACTGGCTGTACCATTACGCACAGATAAAGGTTTTGTTGTTGTTTCAGTGAGGACACACACACACACACACACACACACACACACACACACACACACACACACACACACACACACACACACACACACACACACACACACACACACACACACACACACACACCTCTTTCATACCACACCATGGGAAGCTTTTGTCGACATCACGGGAGGACAAGAAAAAATAAAGACCTTTTTACCTTTTTTTTCTTTTTTACAATTTCATGACAAGATAAATCCCTCTTTTTCCATTTATGAAAACTGAAAAAAAGTGTTTATTTTGAAAGTACAGAAAGAAAATATATCGTTTTTTTTTATGTTTTGTAAATAGGAAAATTTTTTGTTGATCTCATTTCGCAAAAATAAAAAAAAGGAAAAAACGGGTAAACTTTTTTTCGTCGTATGGGAAAAAAATTGCAAATTATGAAACAAAAATTAGTCTTCCTTCTCTTCTTCTCCTCTCCTCTCTTTTCCCTTTCTATCTTCCCTCCTTCCCATCCTGTCCTTTTAGTTCTGTCCTTCCCATCACCTCTCTCTCTCTCCTTCCCATCAACCCTCTTCTCTTATTTCTTTACCTCCCCATCACCTCCCCCTTCTCCCTCTCTCCAACAAAACCATCCCAAAACCTCCTTCTCCCACAAAACCATCCATCAACTCCCCTTCTCCCTCTCTCCAACAAAACATCCCAAAACTCCCTTCTAACAAACCATCCCATCAACTCCTTCTCTCTCCCAAAAACCATCCCAAAACCTCCTCTTCTCCAACAAAACCATCCATCAACTCCCCTTCTCCTCTCCAACAAACCATCCTTAACTCCCATCACCCTTCAACCTCTCACTCCCTTCTCTCTCCAACAAACCATCCCAAAACCTCCTTCTCAACAAAACCATCCCATCAACTCCCTTCTCCCTCTCTCCAACAAAACCATCCCAACCCCCCCTTCTCCCACTCTCCAACAAAACCATCCCATCACCTCTTCTCTTTCTCTCTCAAACCATCCATCCTTTCTCTCTAACAAAACCATCCCATCTTTTTCTCCCTTTCTCCTCTCTCCAACAAAACCATCCCATCACCTCCTTCTCCCTCTCTCCAACAAAACCATCCCATCACCTCCAACAACATTTTCACCGACATGTTCTCTCTGCGGGAAAAAAATACCTCAACACAGCTTTGTCTAATGTGCATCGACAGGTGCAGTCGAATGGCGATCCGTGCTCTGCTTCTGCTCTGCTTTATTCTCTGACGTGCTATACTATGAGCTGTTCGGTGCTATATTGTGGGTGTTAGAGTGTGGTGCTAGAGTGTGTGGTGCTAGAGTGTGTGGTGTTATACTATGAGCTGTTCAGGTGCTATATTGTGGGGTGTTAAGTGAGTGCTAGAGTGTGTGGTGCTAGAGTGTGTGGTGTTATACTGTGAGCTGTTCAGGTGTTATATTGTGGGTGTTAGAGTGTGGTGCTAGAGTGTGTGGTGCTAAAGTGTGTGGTGCTAAGTAGTGGTGCTAGAAGTGTGTGGTGCTGAGTGTGTGGGGCTATACTGTGAGCTGTTCAGGTGCTATATTATGGGGTGTTAGAGTGTGGTGCTAGAGTGTGTGGTGCTAGAGTGTGTGTGGTGCTAGAGTGAGTGGTGCTAGGTGTTTGTTAATTACTGGGGGTGTGGAGGCTATACTGTGAGCTGTTCAGGTGCTATATTGTGGGGCTAGGTGTGTGGTGCTTTGAGTGAGTGGTGCTAGAGTGTGTGGTGCTGGAGTAGTGGTGCTAGAGTGTGTGTGCTAGAGTGTGTGGGGCTATACTGTGAGCTGTTCAGGTGCTATATTGTGGGGTGTTAGAGTGTGGTGCTAGAGTGAGTGGTGCTAGAGTGTGTGTGGTGCTAGGTGTGTGGTGCTATACTGTAAGCTGTTCAGGTGCTATATTGGGGGTGTTAGAGTGTGTAGTGCTAGAGTGTGGGGCTCAAGTGTGTGGGGCTATACTTGAGCTGTTCAGGTGCTATATTGTGGGGTGTTAGAGTGTGGTGCTAGAGTGTGTGGTGCTAGAGTGTGTGGTGCTATAATGTGAGCTGTTCAGGTGCTATATTGTGGGGTGTTAAAGTGTGTGCTAGAGTGTGTGGTGCTAGAGTGTGTGGTGCTATAATGTGAGCTGTTCAGGTGCTATTGTGGGGTGTTAAAGTGTGGTGCTAGGTGTGTGGTGCTAGGTGTGTGGGGCTAGAGTGTGTGGGGCTATACTAAGTTCTACCACATAAACCTCCCCACCCATCAGTCTCCCCACCACAATTCTTTCCACTCACCAGTCCCTCACCAATCTCCCCCACTCACAACCTCCCCCACTCACAAACCTCCCCAACCCATATCTCCCCAACACACCAATCTCCCCTTCCCACCAACCTCCCCCAACCCACCATATCTCCCCAACCCAATATCTCCCCTACCCACCAATCTCCCCCACCCACCTCCTCCCCCACCCTATCACTCTCCCCACCCACCTCCCCCCACCTCTGATATAACACTATCCACTACTCTCACAGCCAAGGATACAATGGGAGATGGTTTTTGAGGTGATAGTAGTAGTAGTAGTAGTAGTAGTAGTTAGTAGTAGTAGTAGTAGTAGTAGTATAGTAGTAGTAGTAGTAGTAGTAGTAGTAGTAGTAGTAGTAGTAGTGGTAGTAGAGCATTATTATTTATTATTATTTTTTTAAGTAGTATTATTATTATTTCTTGATAAAATTTCAGACATATTTCTAACACACCTCCTTCCTCCTCCCTCTCTCCTCCTTACCCACCCTCCTTCTCCTCTCTCCTCTACCTACCTCCCTCCTTCCTCTCTCGTTTCCTCCCTACCTCCCCCCCTACCTTCCCTACTATACAGGATTTCCTCTTCCCCTTCACCATGGTTCCCTAGTCTGGTCTCTTCCCTCACTCACTCACACACACACACACACACACACACACACACACACACACACACACACACACACACACACACACACACACACACACACACACACACTTGTCTCTCAAATGCTATAAGAACGATTACAGTATTCTTCTGGAAGCGACGATATTTACCTCCAAAAATAAAGTAGTTGTCCTCTTCCTCCCTCTTCTCCCCAGTCCCCTTCTCTCCCTCACTTCCTCCCTCATTCACCTCCCTTCCGTTCATTTCTTCCCTGTCTTTTCTCCCCTCCCTCCTTCTCTTCCTCTCTATCCCCGTAACATGAATAAAAGGCTTCCTCTGTGTGTGTGTGTGTGTGTGTGTGTGTGTGTGTGTGTGTGTGTGTGTTGTGTGTGTGTGTGTGTGTGTGTGTGTGTGTGTTTGTGTGTGTGTGTGTGTGTGTGTGTGCCCCATCTTGTGATTGAGTCAATGGCTGCCGGTTAATAAGGAAAACACATCCCATGTTTCTTCATCCCCGAGGAAAGAGCGCTCCTCCTCCTCCTCCTCCTCCTCACCCCTCCTCTTCCTCCCCTCCTCTTCCTCACCTCCTCTTCATCACCCTCCTCCTCCTCATCTCACCCCCCACCCCCAGGACCCCCACGCATTTAGGGAATTTCCCCAAAGCAAAATCTCTATTTCGTGGGGAACAATTTTAATCCCTCAAGTCTGCTTATCCTTTTCTCTCATATTCTGTTAGGTCAGGTCAGGTCAGGTCATGGTCAGGTCAGGTCAGGTTAGGATGCTGTACTTCCTAATATACATCTACCATCTTACTAGTAGAGATTGTATACTTGCCTAACCTCACCTAACCTAACCTAACCAACGACTCAAACTCAGTGAGGTTGAGTCCTTTTTCCCCCATCCATGTCACCCATACGTACTCCCCCACCCTTCCTCCTCCTCCCATACCCTTCCATCATACCCTTCCCTCCCCCTTATTTTATATGGGCATAGCCAACTCGCGTAAAACAATAATATATTATAGACCTCGTTGGTAAACCTTAAATTGTAGGCGGTCGGTAGTTACGACTTATTGGAGTTATTACTAAGACGGGGAGAGAGAGAGTTAGCCTAAAAGAGATGTCAGCCTGAAGAAAAATGTCAGCCAAGAGAGAGATATGTCACCCTTACCTAACTCTATGTAGCTTCCGGTGGCTGAGCTGAGAGATAAAGAGACTGAACGTATAGAGAGACACACGGGCCATTACCTAGAGATAATGAGAGACGTTCTGGAGAGAGAGAGAGAGAGAGAGAACAACTACCAGTAAAACTCCGTCGTCTCCTTAAGGTCTCTTGTCTCTCTCCCTCCCCTCTACCTCGACTGTCTCCCCACCACCACCCCCCCTCCTCCCTCCCTCCCTCACCCTCTCGGTTATCATGTCTCTCTTTCTCTTCTTCTCTCTCTCCTTCACTGACAGTAATTCACACTCCGTTTATTTAATTACTTACCAGACCAATTTAATCGATTCTCCGTTCATATGATTGATTCTATCTAATTAACCGAGAATTTCGTATTTAACTAATTCTCACTCCACTAATTAATCTATCCAGTTAATGGATTCTGTTTAAGTAATCGATATAAATCTTATATAATCGGTTCTTTAAGTCATTATTAGTGAAATTTGCGAGAGAGAGAGAGAGAGAGAGAGATAACTTAACCTAACCAACCCAAACTAATACACTAACCTTAAAAACAATTCCCCAAAAACTGATTCAATAAATAATTCTTCACGTCAAACTATTTTTCATTTTTGGACAACAGAAAACGGATATTTACTTCGAGTCAACTTTTAACCACTAACTATCATAAACGTATTTTTTCCCGGATTAACTTTGAGTGTGTCAGAGTGAAGCCCCGAGTATATCATTATCCTTAAAGGTTATCTGTTCGTAGATTAATGGTTGGTGATGTTTGGTATTTACGTTAGCATGAGATAAGTGAACTGAGGATTTGACCTTTTGCGTCTATGCTGTTTTGAGATTCAGTCAATGATTTCAGACGATTTTTTTTGTTGGTTTGTGGAGTTATGTAGAGAGTGGGAGGAAGGAAGGTACTGTAGGTGGGAAGAGAGGGAGGAAATAGGGTGGGGAAGAGCAGGAGAAAGGAGGGAGAACAGTGGGAGAAGGGAGGGAGTTTAGTTAGTTTAACAAATTTATTGACAAAGCTTGGAGTACAGTTTGCCTATTCTGAGTAATTCAGTCAGGTCTTGACACTGAGGATGGTATCACTTCTCACTGCCACGCAGGACAGAGGTTCATACACAAAGAAATACATCATCTTCATTAACAGTATATATATATATATATATATATATATATATATATATATATAGACCAGATTCATGTGGGTGATGTCACTGTTCACTGCCATGCAGTGGGAGGAAGGAGGGATAAGTGTGGTAGGGGAGGAATGAGGGAGAATTGTGGGAGGGAAGGATGAAGGGAGACGAGTGAGAGGGGAAGGAACAGGAGAAGGGGCCCAAGTCTTTCTACCTCCACCTTCCCTACTGGCACATGACGCCCCTGCCCTTGACACCGTCCCTATCTCACTCTGGGCACGTCTCCATTACACACACACACACACACACACACACACACACACACACACACACACCTAGTAACCATCTCTTAAGTGGGTGTCTATCCTTAATATTCCCAGTACGAACAACAGAAGTAAAGTCACGCATCCTAGGATAACCAAACTCGGGTAGCGTGTAGTGGAGACCTAAGGGGGGGGGGTAGGGGGTGGAGTGTGGGGGGTGTGGGGGTGATCTACCTGTTATTACTTACCTGGGGAATACCTTTATAGCATTAAACGACTACTGGGACTCCCTTAATTGATTTTTTCCTTCACGTTTAATGTCAATGGGACCCTAATGGGATAATAGTAGTAGTTGTTGGGTTCTAATGGGGGATGGGATGGTGTTTGTTTGTTTGTTTGTTTGTTTGTTTGTTTTGTTTTTTGTTTGTGTGTGTGTGTGTGTGTGTTCCATGGTAGAAGCTTTAATGTGTTATGTTACAAATGTTGACACACACACACACACACACGAAACCAGCGAGAGAGACAAACTTAGCGTACACAGTGCCCCCTCCCTCAGTGACCTGAAATAGAGGAGCGATACTTTTTTGTAGAGAAGGAGAGGTGAAAGAAGATTAGAGGTGGGGAAGAGTTATAGTTCGGTGAAGAAATTCAGGAGGAGGTAGAGAGGGCGGGCTGACCGCCTAGCCTAGCTAATAGTGTTAGGGTTGTGTCATGGGTTGGTTATTGTCTGTCGGTACAGGCACTAGACAGCCTACCCTGCCCCATATATGAGTGTTTTAAGGGCCTTATTTCATATTCCACTGACCCTACTGGCGGATGCTGGTCTAGGGAGGTTGTCTGTTGACTGGCCGTGTTTGCTGGCTGACCGCTGGTGGGGACAGGTGGGGTGTGGGACGGGGTGGGGGTGTGGGACGGGGTGGGGGTGTGGGACGGGGTGGGGGTGTGGGACGGTGGGGTGTGGGACGGGGTGGGGTGAAACGTGGGGTGGGGACGGGGGGGTGGGTGTGGGACGGGTGGGGGGTGTGGGACGGGTGGGGGTGTGGGACGGGTGGGCGAACTATAACTTCCTTCCCCCACCTCTAATCTTCCTTCATCCCTCCTTTCATTAAAAAAAGAAAAAACCGGGGAGGAAAGGTCAGGTATCAGCTCTGGCTTGGTTCTGGGTGGTGCTGTGAGTGAGTGGTCCTTTATAAGTGAGTTATGGTAATTGTCAACACCGTCAATGAATTGTTTTCAAGTTTGTGATGTGTGGATTAAGTCTTTTGTTGGGTGGGTGGGAAGGAAGGGTGGGATGGAAGGGAAGGAAGGAAGGAAGGAGGAGAGAGAAGGAGGAGGAGGGGAAGGAGGAAGGGAATAGGGTGGATGGTGGGAGGAGAGGAGAGAGGTAAGGTAGGAAAGGAAGGAGGGAGGGAGGAAGGAGAGGAGGTAAGGTAGGGTTGGATGGTGGGATGGAAGGAAGGGTGGATGGAGAAGAATGGAGGTAAGGGAGGAAGAAAGGAAGGGGATGGAGGGGAGAGAGAGGAAAGTGGGGAGGGAAGGAGTGAAGGTGGGAGGGTAAGGGGAAGGGGAGGAAGGGGGGATGAAAAATGGGAGGGAAGGTGGGAGTGAAGAAGGGAAGGAAAGAAGGAGGGATGGAAGGAGTGAAGAGAGGAGGTAAGGTAAGAGGAAATGGATAGAAGGAGGGACGAAAGGAGAGGAGGTAAGGTAAGAGGAAATGGATAGAAGGAGGGACGAAAGGAGAGGGAGTGGGAGGGAAAGGAGGAATGAAAGGAGGGAAGGAGGGAGGCAAGGAAGGAAGGGAGGAGGTGGGAGGAGTGGCACAGGTTGACTTATAAATAATGTATCTAAAATTAATTTATATTTTATGGGTATGAAAACAAATAATAAGAATTGCTTTAAGTCTCTCTCTTTTCTCTCTATTCACAGTGTATTTAAATCACGCCGCTGGTTCCCCAAACTGACGATCCATAAACAAGCTGTCAGACTTGCTAATGTCAGATCGCCTCTTCTCCTCCTCTCCCTCTTCATGATTCTCTACCTCCCTTCTCCTCTTCTACCTCCCTCCTCATCCTCCTATCATCATCACAAAAACACAACTTTCTATAAACAATGGGGCACTTAGATACAACAACAACAACAATAACACACACAACGAAAACAAAGACACTATACAAATACCCTCCCAAACTACAGGGTTCCTTCACACACAAACACAACAAACAAAAACACACCACCAAAAATACAGATCCATCCACACAAACAAACAAAAAAGAACAAATACAAAAAACACCAATATAACAAGAATTTTTCCACACAAACAAACAAATATATAAAACAAATAAATCCCCCCAAAACCCCACAAGCAAACCTTTAACATACACAATTAAAACAAAAAACACAACAAACACACCCCAAACAAAACACAAACACACTCCAAACACACACACACCCACACATACACTCCAAAAACACAACACCAAAAAAATTTTCTTCAACACACACATTGAAAACAGAAACAAGCACACATAAAACACAAGGGTTCCTCCACACACACACACACACACACACACACACACACACACACACACACACACACACACACACACACACACACACACACACACACACACACACACACACACACACAGGCAGCAGCAGTGTTACATGGAGAAATAAACGGAGGCCAGAGAACCACTCCTACTTCGCTACCACCGACATTTTGCCAAAGAGGCCCAGATGAATATTGTAGTGGGAGGCTACAGTGCGTCGTGGGAGAGGTGGGAGAGTAGTGGATGAGGTGGGAGAGTAGTGGGAGGTGGGAGTAGTGGAGGATGGGGGAGTAGTGGGAGAGGTGGGGGAGTAGTGGGAGTGGTGGTGGGGAGGAAGGGAGGCGAAGAGAGGTGTGGGGAAGAGGGAGAGTCATAGTGAAGATGGGGAGGAGGAGAGGCACGAGGAAATGGTGGGGAGTAGGAAAGAATTCGTGGAAGGAGAGCGGGGAGGTGGCCCAATTGTATGGTAGGGGTTGGGGTGGGGTCAAGTGGGGTCAAGCGGGGTCAGATGGGGTCAGGTGAGTTCATATGAGTTCAGGTAGGGCGAGTGGGGGTTAGATGGGGTTCAGGTGGGGTTAGATGGGGTTCAGGTGGGGTTAGATGGGGTCAAGCAGAGTCAGGTGGGGTCAGGTGGGGTTAGATGGGGTCAGGTGGTGTGAAGATGGGGTCCAAGGGTCAGGTGGGGTTAGATGGAGTCAGGTAGGGTTAGTAGGGTTAGGTGGGGTTAGATGGAGTCAGCTAGGTTCAGGTGGAGTCAGCTAGGTCATGTGAGTCAGCTAGGGTCAGGTGGGGTTAGATAGGGTCAGGTGGGGTTAAGAGGGTCAGGTGGTATCAGGCTGGGTCATGTTTTGATTTTTAAAATAAAGGTGTTCAAGCTTTGATCCTTTCTCTATAATCAATATTTTTCTTTTTTTTGTTTTCTTTTGTTGTGTGTGTGTGTGTGTGTTTCGATATGAGTCACTGGTGTGTGATTGTCTTGTCCTCTCTCTCTCTCTCTCTCTCTCTCTCTCTCTCTCTCTCTCTTCTCTCCAGTCCATCCTTCTGTTCCTTCTCATACCCCAACTGGCCACTCCTCACTTATACACTAGCCAATAAATATCCCCGAAGATCTGAACGACCAATGTTTACATCGTGTACAACACTACCGCCCCGCCCACACCAAGACCTCCCGGACACACGAGAGAGCCCTAATCATGTACACGAACACAGGTATACAATTTAACATACATATACAGTAGACAAAGCATGTGTACAATTTACAATGTATATCTGGACAGTACAGGTATATAAACAATGGTTAACAAGGCAATTAGACCAAGGAAAGCCGGCATGCTTATAACCAGTTAGATCCTTGGTATGAGTATTAATTAGTAAATACAAAGGAATACAGGTGATGTATAAGTAATTTGATGTTTTAATGTATTACTGTATTTCAATAATTAATTTTAATACCTGTATTCTTGGTTATTAATTACAAAAGTTATTAACAATTAAGTGATATGAATTATTTTTTAGTCTTATTTATTCGGTAACCTTTTCATTGTATATTAAATATGTTCATATAATTACCATTGTCCTCTCTCTCTCTCTCTCTCTCTCTCTCTCTCTCTCTCTCTCTCTCTCTTTATCTTACCCTTTCTCACATCCCCTTCTCCCTTTATCCGCTTATCCAGACAGCTCCCGAGGCCCTACAAATCCCTCACATCCCTCGTAAAGAACAAGGTCTCCATTCCCACAATCCCCCAGGCTGGCCGCAGGTTGAATAGGTTCCATTCCTCAATCCCAATCCGTCTCCCGATTTTATTACGTCGACTTGATCAGGAAATCCCTATTTCATGAGTAAGCTTTTAAAGGACTATTAAATCCCTAATTGGGTAACATTGTCCCCTAAATCCCTAAAATGGGTAATAACAACCCTTAAACACATGGACGATAAGAGCCCTCCAGCTGTCATAAAAGGGAGCACACACACACACACACACACACACACACACACACACACACACACACACACACACACACACACGCACACAAGAAAAAAAACCAGGTATGAGTCCCCCTCAGAGTTCATATTGTACACTTAATTAACCTGCACAGGTACACACCACACCTATGTATACAACAGAAACAAAAGATCAAAGTACTCACCATCCTCCTTTCCTGGTGGCTGTGAGGCCGAACCTGGACTCCTTGTCGACGCTGGTCCGGACTCCCACGATGCCCTGACCCTGAGGGGTGACGACCCGGCCACGGATCACCGCCACCCGCCTGCACGGACCCGACGGTAAACAGTAGAGAGGCAGTTAGATAAGTGGGGTCTAGGGGGCAGAGGACCTCTTTAATGTGGTCCAGGGGCGGGGTGGGGGGTAAGGGGGGGTAAAGGGGGAGGTAATAAAGGCTGTGTATGCAGGGAGGGGGAGTGGGAGACTGAAGTCGTATAAGGGAAAAAGGGGAGGGGGAGGGGGGGGGTCTCCTGCTAAGCTGGGTGTTTAAAGGGGTTTAACTAACTGATGGAGACCCATTTATGGCCAACCCTTAAAAGTTGGACCATAGTTATTATTACTTTTTGGGGGGTAAAGTTATTTTTTGTATTAAGTTAATTCTTTAAAACTTTGTAATTGGTATGAACTTGACTCCTGGATAAGTATATACACAGAGTATGTGAGTTATGACCAACAACAATCAGTATATATCATGCTACAGCCTAATTAAACCCAAGTAACGTGAGCAGTATGGTACTTGAATGCATTATGATTAAATTAATCATAATAAAATGGTCCATGCATGGGGTAAATGCATAAATATTATATAAAAGTGCAGAATCTTAGTTTCTTGTGCAAATCCATTGCAGTCCCGAGATGAATCATGAGAGACAGAGATAGAGGTAGACAGAGAAAGAGAGAGAAACAGAGAGAGAGAAGAAAGAGAGAGAGACAGCAAGGGGGAGCATAATTCTGTTAAAAAAAGAACAAAAATAGAGATGGCAGTGAGACGAAGAAGTATACAAAAAGTCTGGTGGAAAAAATTTTGATATGAAAAAAGTAAAATAAACAACTGCTCTGGATGTCGTAAAAATCACAGTAGAGTCATCGGGTCTGTTCCGAGGTTGGGGATAAACACAGTGTCTACTGATGTCCCGCGTCCTCACCGCCTCGCACGGCTCTGACCTCGACTTCGTTATGACATGACACTCAAACAAACACAAAAGAATGACGTTACTGGTGGACATGACAAAAAAAAGTTTACACAGTCACATAAATCAAGGTCACAGTGTTGCGAATGGGACATTGGAAAAAAGTAATTTTTTTTTGTTTGGCTACATTTCTAAGCTACAATGCATGGAATTGGGAAATGTCCTGTATCAAAAAGCCACCTGTATCAAAACATTAGAATATACATAGCTGAAATATGTCAATCATCATTCTGGAAGACGTCCGAGGAAATACAAAAAAAGTTTGCATTTTTTTATTATTTTTTCTCTATTTTTTGTGTTTTGTTTTCTCTCTTTCACTGAAGGTCCTTTGAATAAACCACTAATATAGTAATAATCATAATAATCATAGTAATAATAAGTGTTCAACTCTACAGCCGGACACTGGACGGTCCGTGAGTAACATAACTAACACAGCTACACTAAGGCCAAGATTCTCGGCCGAGTCTAAAAATACGGAGTCGAGGTGAAGCATCAACAACAACACTCTCCGTCACTCACTTCCT
The DNA here is from genome assembly GCF_018991925.1 of Homarus americanus. Classification (NCBI taxonomy): domain Eukaryota; kingdom Metazoa; phylum Arthropoda; class Malacostraca; order Decapoda; family Nephropidae; genus Homarus; species Homarus americanus. The sequence goes on from NW_024714181.1 coordinate 125,047, forward strand.
CTTCGTCTCCTGCCGGGTACCACCTCCGAGACATGGCCAGCTCGAGCGAACATGATCGTCTGGCTAACACGTAACATTAGTGTGAGAAAAGAACACTGAATATTATCCCCCTACATTCTATCTCTGCTAACATTCTATCTCTCCCTTCCTTAACTCTTTTATTTTGATGAGTCTCACAGCATCGACAACCCACATCAGGTTGGGACTCGGGTACTCAGACGCAGCAGGAGACGCTGACGAAGGACAGGGGGGAGAGAGAGAGGTGTTGGTGCTCCCCTCCATCCCTCCGGTACTCTTATGGACCGGGCAGCACCGCGGCCTTAGTACCCGCTCAAGTACGAACACAGAAGAGTCTTGTGACACACACACACATATTTGACACTGGTGGCCTGGGGACGCGACACAGGATGGGGGTGGTGGTGGGGGGTGCATGACACTCTGTGGGGGTAGAAGGGGGAGCAGGAGTGTCATGACACACGGAGGGGGGGGTGTGGTGGTAGTGGGGGTTCATACATGCAGGGGGAGGGGCTAGGGGGGAGGGTCGGCACACGGACACAAAGACAAGGACAACAAGCAGAAGCGGGGATGGTGGGAAGTGAAGTAATAATAATAATAATAAAGAAGTCTTTAATATATATATATATATATACTGTATATATGCAATTTTTTTTCTTCATATCTACTTTAAACAATCTAAGTTATGTCTCTTTATACATTATTTTAGCTTCGTTGATTTACGGTGAGAATCTGTGCTTTTCAAACACTGTCTGTAATATCTGCCTGGTATGTATATTGATATTATAAAGGTAAACAATAACCTCTTACGTCAACCAACTTCAAAGTACATTTTTTCATATTTTTTCAAATTTTTGTCCATAATTCGGGGTCAATGAAGGACTGCTCTTTCACCTTTTTCCTAATTCTTAAAAAAAATACACAAAACAATATTAAAATCTAAAGTAAAAATTCAATACAGAGGAACAACAGTAAAGGAGAAAACAAACCAAAACAAAAAACAAGGCATACTGAAAGGAATCGAACCGGGGTGCCTGAAGTTACTTACGCGGCATCAAGGTAAGATTAACAGGTAAGTAACATTATTAACACCGCAAGAAGTCGAGTGTGTATCTCAGGCTCAGTGTTACCTCTCAGCCTCTGCTCTGGTAACACTCTTGCTATACACAAGCCAAGACACATCTAACAACACGAACAATACTGATGAGAAGAATCCACACACGTTCTTTTATACTTATTAATATTATTCCAAAATGTCAACATATAATACGATTTTTCTTCTAAGTAAACATAAAATAATCCTTGACAATTGAATTATTCTAAAAAAAATAATCTAGACATAAATCATCATGGTTAAAATAATACCCAATAATAATTATACAGTTAGACTTAATCCTCATGTTAAAATAATCCATAAAATGTTGAATTATATCACCAATAAGAATAATCTAGGTAAAAATAATCTCTCTAAAAAAAATAATCCATAAATTCCCAAATATATAACTCAATAAACTACCCAAACACTTCCTCAGCTTACTACTGCAATATAAAAAAAAATACCTATAAATAACACCAATTAATCGAGCTATATACAAACACACTATTCTTTAAATCCTCTCTAAAACTCTTACTAAAGAATAGCCCATAGAATTCTACCCTCCCCTCTCCCTCCCTCCCCCCACACCTAAAGAAAAAAAGGTAGGTAGTAATTTTAAAGCATAAATAATCTCCTGTTAAAAATAATTGTCCAAAAAAATTTCCACAAAGCGTATTTTTAATTTATAAGTACAATACCACCAAATCACTTCTGTACACTAATTGGTCTCGTTTAGATGTTCCTAATCACCTGTGTCTCTCTTTCAGTCGTTTAAAAAAAAATCTTCTTACTTTTTTCATATGTGTTCAAGTGAAAAATATCGTAGGATTATTACATGTGATTGTGCTTTCTTCTTTACCATCTTAAGAGTGGCTTCGACGCATTAGTCAGTACACGTCAGTTGGTAGACGAGGGAGCACGTCAGGTAGGGGGCAGACGAGTCAATAGGAAACAGGAGGAACCAGAAGTTACACGTCAACATATTTTTTTTAGAAAGTCTGACCATGACAACAACGACGACGAATCCGGACGCTGCATAAAAGGAACCACAAGTAGAAATGACGAGAAGACAATGAAGAGCCGAAAAGTATTCGAAAAACCGGAACAAATACACAGAAATGAAAATATATTCGAAAAACTGGAAATATACACAACCGGAAATGTACTCGAAAAACCGGGAATACACAGAGAACCGAAAGTACATAAAATACACCAGAAGGAAGCATTCAAGACAGAACCCACGCATAAGACCCAGAGTAGACAAAAAGATCCTGATAGACACGAGGAGACAGAATCAAACTCGACAAAACCTGGTGTTGTTATGACGTACAATTACGGACAAAATTCCCTGGACATTTCATAATATCTGGTTTCTATTTCTGGGTTATATATAGGATTGGCTTTTACTCGTATATATAATAATACTGTTTTTCGTCACGTGTCGGAATCACAAAATGAGGGGAAAAAAGTCCTCTTGAATGCAATGAAAAATATGAGCATGTATGTTAAAATTTCAACGTTCCCCCTTCAAATATTTTCATGCCAAGTGTCCAGTGGAAATTTTTTCTCAACTATACCTGTCAGCCAACGTCAAGGAAACACACCATAAAGTTTCCCCGCTCTCTAGTCTTACAAAACAGAGAACAAAAACAACAACAAAAACAAACAAACAGAAATCCCGTGTTTGTCGGGATCAGTTTCGACAAGTTGAATTCGCCGTTTGGGAGGAAAGGACTAATTTCAATGTCGGTGGAAAATAGACACAAACTGATGGACTGAATTCAATTTCGACGCGATGGAAAATAATCTGGGTGGAGTAGAACGGATGCCGATGAAGGGTGGTGGGGAAGGGTGGTTGGTGGGTGGAAGGGTGGGTTGGTGGGTGGGTGGGCACAGGTGGGGGAAGGGTGGGGTGGGTGGGGAAGGAGTGGTTGGTGGGTGGGGAGAAGGTGGCTGGTGGTTGGTGGGTGGGGGAAGTGGGGAAGGTGGTTGGTGGGTGGGGAAGGTGGTGGTGTGTGGTTGGTGGGTAAGAAGGGGTGGTTGGTGGGGGAAGAAGGGTGGTGGAGAAAGGGGGTTGGAATGGTGGAGGAAAAGGGGATATTGGTAGGTGGGGAAGATTGTTGTTGGTGGGGATTGGGGGGAGGGGGGAGCTGACATGGGGGCATGGGTGTCATAGTTGGTGAATTGAATCGATGGATGCAGGGGAGGGAGAGAGAGAGAGAGAGAGAGAGAGAGTTGGGGTGTGGGGAGAGGGAGTGAGAGGGAGAGGGTGTGGAGGGGATGGAGAGAGTTGGGGTGTGGGGAGAGGGAGTGAGAGGGAGAGGGTGTGGAGGGGATGGACCGATCTATCTCTACTAATTAAAATCATTTTCAAGGGAGTTGTAACAAATTGCTGGAGGATTATATCAGATATCACCTTCACTTCATCAGAAATCCGGACGAGGGAGGTAATTTAACCGGGCCGACGCTTGACTGGTGAACGATGACTGACTGGTGAGCGATGACTGGTGAGCGATGACTGGTGAACGATGACTGACTGATGAGCGATGACTGGTGAACGATGACTGGTGAACGATGACTGACTGGTGAGCGATGACTGGTGAACAATGACTGACTGGTGTTTCATTTTAAGAGAGCCACAATCAGAGAGAGAGAGAGAGAGAGGAAGGAGGGGAGGGGGAGGTTAAAAAGAAAAGACTGTTGTTGACTGGATAACTGTCTGTTTGTGAGTGTGTATATGCTCTCTCGCCAGTCACAATAATTTCATTGGACGAAGCGGAATGTCCTCCTCGTGAGTGACAGACAGAGATACACACACACACACACACACACACACACACACATCTCTCTGTATAAAACCACCACAATTATTATCATCATCATTACCATCATCATCATCATCATCATCACTATCTACAACCACACATGAATAACAACACCATAACACAACACGGAAGTAAACAACAGATGAATAATAACATCACAACACGGAAATAAACATCGTCAACATTACACTATCACGTCAAGTATAAATGTTATTGCCATTGTTTTCTCCTATTTCAGGCAAACTTTGTTATTGTATGATGAGTGACGGAAGTACAATGAGTGTGATGGAAGTACAATGAGTGTGATGGAAGTACAATGAGTGTGATGGAAGTACTGTGCAATGTAATGGAAGTATAATGAATCTGATGAAATTATGAGTATGGTGAAAGTATAATGAACAAGATGGAAATATAATGAATATGATGAAATTGTGAGTATGATGAAAGTAGAATGAGCAAGATGGAAATATAATGAGTATGGTGAAATTATGAGTATGATAAAAGTATAATGAGCAAGATGGAAATATAATGAGTATGGTGAAATTATGCGTATGACAAAAGTATAATGAGCAAGATGGAAATATAATGAGTATGATGAAATTATGAGTACGATGAAAGTATTATGAGTAAGATGGATATATAATGAGTATGGTGAAATTATGCGTATGGTGGAAGTACATGATGAAATTATAATGCGGGTGACGGAAAGTATGGGTATCACGGAAGTATAATGAGTATGATGTTAGTATAATGAATCTAATGAAAGTATATAAGTGCAATGGATGTATAATGAGTATAATGGAAAGTATAATGAATACGCTAAAATTATAATGAGCATGAAAGTATAATGAGTATGATGTAAGTAATATAATCCCTGGACTCTATTAAGACAAATTATACTCTATTTCAATGGGGTTTTCGTCACCATTATAAAGACTGAGTGTTTCTTAATCTACTCTCTCTCTCTCTCTCTCTCTCTCTCTCTCTCTCTCTTTAAAGGCTAAGAGCTATAGTGCTATATTATGTAAAGAAATACAATGTATGTGTTTATATTTGACTATAATTTATATATATTTATGTAGAGAGAGAGAGAGAGAGAGAGAGAGAGAGAGAGAGAGAGAGAGAGAGAGAGAGAGAGAGAGAGGAAAAAATCTCCCCAAGAAATCTTTCTCTACATTAAGTCTTCTCATCTCATATTCTTTTCTGCAAGTTGAGTCTTATTAGACCAACTTAACCAAACGGGGGAGGGGGGGGACACTCACAATGGAGAGAAGACGAGAGATACTTTACAACTGGGGATGGAGAGACACTCTAACAAGAGCACAAGAGATAGATACTACCCAAGAGAGAGAGAGAGAGAGAGAGAGAGAGAGAGAGAGAGAGAGAGAGAGAGAGAGAGAGAGAGAGAGAGAGAGAGAGAGAGAGAGAGAGAGACCCCTCGTGTATAGCTGGACCAGGCCAATATGAAGGAGAAACTTAGTTCCCGTGTTGACTTAAGCGCACTAATGAATAATTAAAGGCCTATTTGCATACGAACTTTTGTAATCCTGCGAAATTACCCCAGTTCCCTTGGTTTGGCCCGCCCCGCCTCTGGCCCATAAGGGAGTGGAGAGGGGAGAGAGGGAAGGAAGAAGGGGGGAGGGGGGGAGGTGAGAGTAAGGAGAGATGAGGTTCTTTCCCCCCTCCTTCCTCCTTCTTCAACCCTCCCCCTATTCCCTTAGTGGTTACCGTCTTCAGCATAGAAAGGGAGGAAGGGGCTTCGCTGGAAAAGGTATCCCTCTTAACTTTGCTTCACTCTTTCCCATCCTTCATCCATTTTCCCCAGCCTATCCCCACCTTTCTTATCCTTCCCAACTTTTCCCATCCTTCATCCCACTCTTCCTCCACCCTTCCCCCACCCATTCCCCACTCTTCCCATCCTTCACCCCACCCCTTCCATCTCTTACCCACCCTTCCCCATCTCACGTATAGAACCCTTATTTATTTTAATTTTTTCCCTTTAAGCTGGAAAATTACGAGGCGGGTTCATTTTCTGCCCCATGGACTCTCTCTTGACGTGTGTGGTAGGGTGTGGCAGGGTGTAGTCTGGTGAGGGAGGGTGTATTTGGATGTGGCAGTGTGTGGTAAGTTGGGGATAGTTTGACAGTGCGGTGGTAGGGTGTGGTAATGTGGAGGTAGAGTGTGGTAGCTTGGGGAGGGGAGGGCAGTGTGTGTGTGTGTGTGTGTGTGTGTATTACGGTGTGGTAGGATGTGGTACTGTGTGGTAGAATGGTAGTTGTATAAGAGAAAATCAAATAACCTCTAAGTAGAATCAATGACAATATTACAGTAAATCCTAGATAAAACTATAAAATAAACAGATTATATTGAATGACTTCCTAAATACAGACCAACATGCATAAAACACAAAAGCCTTCAATTGTGGATAAAATTCCCTCGACACATTAGGACCATCAAACCTCTACCTGAAGAATATGTACAGTCGCTTCCACTTATACCTGGTACAGTGGGTGGTGCGTTTTGTGAGATTTGGCACCTCTGGGCAATGTTTTATCCAGTAACCTTAGTCTGGTTACTACTGAGAGGTTCCTTAGAGCCACTATGGGAGTTTTAATACCATGTAAATAAACACAAAGTTGCCATATCTCACAAAACGCCCCAGCCACTGTACCAGGTGTAAGTGTAGGCGACTGTACATAAGGTTAATTACTGTATAATTCTTACATTAATTTACTTAGATTATATTTCGTGTTACAGAGAGGCGATATTTTTTCATGTTATTACTCAGACGAGATTTATAATGACAAGCCAGCGTTCATATACTATAATTAAGTCACATAACACCAACAAGGAGATGTCAGTTGTTGTCACGTGTCGAGGGAATATGGATCGTAACTGGACAATCTATCATACACGTCCGCTTATGTAGCTTACGTTGACTTAATAATCACTGTATAAAATATTCCCAGTTAAAAAGGTTCCAATGCTGCTACTAATGAAGGAATCCAATATAATGTTTGTGAAGTTCCAAGGGGTTTTTGATCCAGATATTTCGTCATAACAACAAGAAGCAGTCCAGTCTTACCCCCCCACCATCCCCCTCACACACGTAGTTTATTCTACCTACGAAACAGAGATTTATTCTTTCCCGGTCTTTCACTCTCCGTGTTATGAATAAATTCGTAGCTGAAATTATTCACGGTGAAGAAACTGACCTTTTCTTCCTGTGAGTTTGAAGTTAATTTGGTCATGTAATTTGACTTATATAAATCGTGGTATTCAAAAAGTTGTCACTGGTAGCATTTTGTAGATCTCTCTCTCTCTCTCTCTCTCTCTCTCTCTCTCTCTCTCTCTCTCTCTCTCTCTCTCTTAAAATGTTACCAAGATATCTCAGCCGCGTGTGTGTTTTTTCTTTCTTATTTTCTCTTACATTGTTTTTACATCCTCACATACATCTCAACTATGAACAAACTCCAACGTAAATCTCGCGGTTCCCTTCTTTACGACGGAGACTCAAATACTACAAATAACACAGCCAAAATTACGCTTGGATTTACCCAGTTTTCCCCTCCACACGCCTCGACTACGCACACTCTTCTCCCTGAATCTCTGTGGCCTTTCTTTACAGCCTCTTCCGTCGCGTTGCTTGTGGCCTCCTGACAGTTTTAGTGCTCGGGATTAAGGGGCAGCCGGAGCTCACAAAAATTTCAGAGAGGATTGGCAATCAGGACGCGGTGCCCTAGATACATCCCTGGAAGCTGTGGGTGGGTCAGGGTTTTCTCCTACCCGACTCTTACTAGTCTGAAGGGGTCATCCTGGCTAGTATAACCTCCCACCAGACGACCTCCTCCGTTCCTGCTGAGGTCGACGACGAAGGCACTGAAGGTGTAAGGGTTACGGGACTTTATACACCCGCTTCCAGTTATCCCGACAGACAGACAGACAGATAGGTGAGAAAAATCCCACATACTCAACAGGTAATAACGACAGGAAAAACAACCATACAGGCTTAAGATATATACGAGTACAGTACAGGTTAAAACTAGTGTATCGACAGTGATGATAATACGAGCGATAAGGAGTTACGTCACTAAGATAAAACAAAACAAGAGTGAATGATGTTGTATTATGTGACGAAATTTACCTAATATCATTACTTATTTTGTGTGTGTGTGTGTGTGTGTGTGTGTGTAGGTAATGAGCCAACTCTTGACAAACGAACGTTGATTTCTGGTCATTGGGTTAACTTGGCCGTCTTTCCACACAGGTTCATTCCCCTTAAACATCGTTCATTTTCCTTCCTCTTCGTCTCTATTATTGTCCATTGTCCCCCCACATTATCGTAACTCACACACACACACACACACACACACACACACACACACACACACACACAAACAGGAACAGACACACACACACACATTATCATTAAACACTAATTTATCTTATACCACGAAATAAATTATACAGTGCAGTGTTCAACGATCCTTCCACACATGAGAGGGAGGGGAGGGAGGGAGGGAGGGAGGGAGGGAGGAGGGAGGAGGGAGGGAGGTGGAGGGGGGGAGGGAGGGAGGGGGGAGGAGGGGAGGAGGGAGGGTGAGTGGAGGAGGGAGGAGGGGAGGGAGGGAGGGTGAGGGAGGGAGGAGGAAGGAGAATCGTATCTATAGAAGCTTATCTGGTAAGTATGGGGGGGCTGTCCTAGAGAACTGTAGAGGCTGGGAAGGAGAGAGATAGAAGGGGTGTGGTGAAGGAAGGAGGAGGAGGAGGATGAGACGTAGTGGGGAGGAGGAGGAAGAGAAGGAGGAGGAGTGCAAGGGGAGGGAAAAGGAGGGGGGAAACAGCAAAGAGGAAGGAGGGGTAGTAGTGTGTGGGGGAGAGATGGGGGGTGAGGAAGAGGAAGAATGGGGAGGAAGGAGGAGGGGGAAGAGCAGTGAAGAGGAGGAGGAGGAAGGAGGGGGATCATTCATTCTGTAACGAGAGTGTTCAGGTAACATGGTGAGACAGCAATTAGAACAGCGGGGGCCAGTTAATGTTGCCAGACTGCTGCTCGTGTTGCTCCCTATGTTATCTTAACGATCGTCTGCCGAGTCTAATTGCCAGCTCACCCACCACCCCCTTTTCCTCAACCCTTTATATCACCCTCCCTCATCCCCTCCCCTCCTCGCCACCACCCTTTACCCCTCCCCCTGCCCTCATCCCCCTTCCTACTATCATAGCTTGTCGCTTCGAGTTAATAACCAGTCAGATGAAATATGCCCCCCCACCCTGTTTTGGAGGAGGGGGGGGGTGGGAGGGGAGGTGGGGGGGGTGGGAGGGAGGGGGGGGTGGGAGGGAGGTGGGGGGGTGGAGGAGGTGGGGTGGGGGAGGTGGGGTGGGGGAGGTGGGGGGGTGGGAGGGAGGTGGGGGTGGGAGGGGAGGTGGGGGGGTGGGAGGGGAGGTGGTGGTGGGAGGGAGGTGGGGGGGAGGGGAGGTAGGGGGGTGGAGGGAGGTGGGGGGTGGGAGGAGGTGGAGGGTGGGAGGGAGCTGGAGGGGTGGGAAGGAGGTAAGGTGGGGAGGCTGATGTTAGATTTGAGGATAATTTTGCCTCCTATTTTTTTTGGAGGCTGAGAGGGTGAGGGGGGGAGGGGGGGTAGTATCAGATAATGTGGGAGGGAAGGTTAACACATACAGTAATATAGATAAATTTACCTACATATATATTTTTGTTTAGATTCTCCAATATATTCACATAAAATCATGACTACTAGTTGAGATATATGTAAGTAAATATGTACTGTGTCGTGTTGTGGGAGGCAGTGAGGGGAGGCAGTGAGGGGGAGAGGCAGTGGGGAGAGGCAGCTTCCACCAGCACCTTCCACCCACCAGGCACTGATATCTTCCTGTACTAGTGGCGGTGGTGTAGTCCTGTCGCATCGTTCCTACGTTAACGGGATGAATAAGTTGCTCTAGTAAGTTTGTAGAATAATTCTGGTTGGGTGTAAAACTCACTAACAACATTATAATGGGTGTTGTTTA
>NW_024714181.1:140000-202254 GCF_018991925.1 Homarus americanus
GTATAATGAAGATGACGTCACTTACATTTACGATAGTCGACTGATGAACTAATATTGTAAACCATTTAGTTGAGAAATATATTGTAAAGATTATGCAAATACTTGACTTGGCCAAATACAGTAATACTTGACTTGGCCAAATACAGTAATACTTGACTTCCTGTGGATGAGCTAAGAGGATGAGATAGTCTTCCAGCGGATCATCCAATATCCAGGATCAGTTGGTCTTAAACAGAGGATTAACTGACGACTGGATAAGATAATCCCTTCATAGGATTAAGAAATACGGGAAGAGGATTAGATTATCTTCTGTAAAGGGATTAATCAAAGAGGAAAAAAAAGAGGGTCAGCTTTTTACTTTCGCATTGCCACACACACACACACACACACACACACACACACACACACACACACACACACGACCCTCCCCTCCAAGAAAACCAGGTACCCCCCTCAAAACAAAAAAAGACCCCGACAGACCCGACAGAAGTTCCCGACGATAAGTTTACACGACAGTTATCACCACAAAAGAGAGGGCGTGTAGAGCAGTCCTTCATGGGCGAGGCAAAGGGCGGTAATAAAAAAAATTGTGAAAAAAAGGGGGAAGAGAAGGTGTATGGGGGTTGGTAGAAGGGGAGAGACTGAAGCAACAAGTTAACTCTTCACTTCTACCCTTTATCACCCTTTATCAAACCATTAGCCATTATTCTTAGTTAACCATTATTATTCTTAACCATTATTATTCTAAACCATTATTATTCTTAACCATTATTATTCTTAACCATTATTATTCTTAACCATTATTATTCTTAACCATTATTATTCTAAACCATTATTATTCCTATTATTATTCTTAACCATTATCGTCATCCATTTTTTTCTCAATATATCATTCCAGGCAGAAATCATTCCAGGTGCGATTATTATTTTATTTTATTTTTTTCTTCTCTCTTTTTATATACTGATTCTCAACTGTTCATTGCCCAAAGTGACAACCGTAATAGAATTTAATAATAAAGGAAAAAAAGGGGGAAAAAATGAATTAAAGTCTATCCTTAATGGTAAACGGCATAAAGTAACGAACCATGCACGAAGGAAAATGAATAATAATAATAATAATAATAATAATAATAATAATAATAATAATAATAATAATAATAATAATAATAATAATAATAATAATTGTTTTAAGGGAGAAAGGATGGTTAATGTCTATAGATTAATAATAATAATAATAATAATAATAATAAAAATAATAATAATAATAATAATAATAATAATAATGACGATGAACAAAAATAAAAAGATTGGAAACATATGAACATAATTTTTTTAGGAATGACATAAAAATATAAATGACTGGTTGGTGAACATAAGGTGAACACATGAGAACTTTCCAACGCGTTCATTTAATCTTGTTAAGTGTTCACATCCATTAAAACAAACTTGGTGGGTTAAAATATGAACAACTGTGAACATAAACAAGCTAAAATTATAGATATATATATATATTTTTTTTATATATTTTTTTTTTGCTTCTATAAAAATTAGAACAGGTAAGATAAACCCGTCGGGAGGTAAAGATTCATAACAGAATTAAAAAAAAATAATAATAATGATAAGAAGTAAACTGAGAGCCATTAAGAGGATTACTGAATGCCATAATGAAAAAGTTTTGGTATGAAACTAAGGTACAGCGAAGCCTAGCCGGGGGGCACAGTCTACTTACCGAGGATTGTAGGAGCTCCAAAACTGACTACAATATGACATTTTACAGACAGTGGGTGGTGGTAGTGGTTGGTTGGTGGTGGGCGTTGCAGAGAGACGGTACGGTACGTGTACGTGGTCGGTACAGTACGGTACGGATAGCGCAACAGATGCAGAACGCGTACATCACACGGACAGGAGGAGACGCCACAGAGGACAGACATGGGGACACAGGGGGCTTTAGAACGGTGGCCACCTTCATCACCCCGGGCCGCGCACACCCCCACCCCCCCCACTTACGACCAACACCTCACGCCACCTGCACCCACTTACACCTTCCTACGAGCAGGGCGAGGAGGAGGAGTGGAAGGCTCACCTGTGAGGCTGGAGGGGAGGGGGACAAGGGAAAGGAAGGGAGGAAAGAGGATCTAATCTGGGTCTTATCTCTGCCAAGAACATCATTATCTGCCCTTGTAAAGCATCATACTACTGACAAGGTGGGGGAGGAGGATGTGTACACCTGTGAGGAAGCTTGAAGGAGGAGGAAGAAAGAAGAAGGAAAAGTATAAGGATGGTGGGAGGGAGGAGGAGGATAAGGAGGAGGATGAAGAAGGCTCTAACCTAGGTTTATCTTTGTAAGGGACAAATGCCCATCTGTAAACACTGTGTCAGGGTTACCACACTAGCCAGCTGAAGGAGATCGTGTATCGTGTCTACCTGACTGATCACAGCTTTGTTTACTGCAAGGGATCTCAAAACAGGTGTGTGTGTGTGGAATGCCGTGAAGCGCAGTTCATTTCCTCCCCAATTAGTGATGTGTTGTATGGTTCCTTCACCTGAGCAGTAAAGTGATCATAAAATAAACAAACACTATAAATGGGTTCTCATATTAAACGAGTCTCCGGGGTTCACTTCATCTTGTATCACTATAGATGAACCTTTTTTATTTAGGTTTTTATACGAGTTAATGTAGGGGTTAATATAAGCAGTAAATCTCTGTAGGTAGATGCTATATAACTCGTGGTAATTGGTAAGTAATACATTCGACTGTCATATGATCATAAGTAACTGTTACGTGAACTTAGAAAGCTGCTACGTGACTTTAGACAGCTGTTGCGTGACCCTAAACATCACCTACGTGACTTAAACACCTGTTACTTCAAGTTGTTGTTACCTGACTTAACACCTGCTACTTCAGGGAGATGTTACGTGATCTGGACACCTGGGCTCCTACACAACACCTGTTACTCGTCCCATCATCTTCTCTGACGTTACTTGGGGGGTGGGGGAGGAGAGAAAGGTCCTAATAACATTACACCCAAGACCGTGTAATTAAACAATACATCTTGATCTACTTGGGTAGCACGTCCAGTGGTCTCGTAAAGGTATGCCACTTGGGGGAGCAACAATAAATAGCTCGCCCTCCATCTCCACTACAGTTAGATAAGCGTCAGGTGAATAAACGTGAAAGCTTCCATGAACACCTGGTAGTTCAAAAAAAAATCTCTCGATGCTACCTGTTGGCATCTTACATCCCATGGCACTAGCTGAGTACCACAGGATGCCAAGCGCAATTAAGTGAAACTGGTTAGGATATTACATAAGCGAGGTTTCTATTTTTAATCAACAAGGAAGCATTTTTATTCAAAGCGATATTTCCCTCTGAATCAAACGAGAGCTGTAATAACCACAGAGTCAAATGAGCTTCCACAATTACTTCATTTTACCTATTGACTCACCTGATGGCTTCATCATTAAGTAGTTTGTATTAATTTTAAGGAGTTAAATCAACACTTCTGGTATCTTAATAGAGTAGCTTATCAATTCTTATCTCCGTTATCATTTTACAACATGGAGATAATAGATACTGTATCTAGTGTCACGGAGAGAGAGAGAGAGAGAGAGAGAGAGAGAGAGAGAGACACTTGCCCTTTAAAAATATATAAGAAAAAAAATCTCTCCTCTCGCCGTGACAACTTTGACCTCTACTGAAAGTTGACAGACAAACTTACACCAATAACTACACTGTACGGAGCTGACCGTGGCACCATCACCCTATCACCTCTCTCAAGAATACCACCACACTACCTCTTGCAACACACAACTTGCAACACATACAGTATCTTGCCTTTCTACATACAATACCTTGCAACACGCTATTATTGGCAACAGATGATTACATGCAACACACACACACACACAAACTCTTACGGTAATTTAGACTCCTGCAATACAAGTGCTGCAACACATACGGATTCTGCAACGCATAACCTCTTGCAATACTCATGCTACTGCAACATACAAGGTCTTTGAAACACACACGACCTTGCAACACTGGTTAATACAATATACATTATCATGCAATACATACAGTAGGTTTCTTCAACATACAACTTCCCATTACAAAAGCCTCCTCCAACACACAAGTTTCTCCAATACACAAGTAGTCCAACACCACGCATCTCCAACACACAAACACCCCCCAACACACAAGCTTCCTCCAACACACAAGTACCTCCAACACACGAACTTCCTCCAACACACAAGCACCTCAAACACACAAATATCCCCAACACACACACACACACACACACACACACACACACACATAACCTCCCTCCAACACACACACATACACCTCCAAAACACACTCCTCCTATATCTCTTTTACATGACCCTGATATCACGACCTACAGTAAAGACAATAACATACCGGAAATAATGATAGCCTAAGTGTCTGTAATTTGGTTAAGTTAATATATCTAAACGCTATCAGACTGGTAGGTTAATGTTAGGTTAGTTTGGGTTAAATTGCGGGGTTAATTTCGTTGGTTAAATAAACAAAAAAGTGTCTTTTCAATTACCGATTTAGGTAAGGTAGTCTTCCTAATCGTTAATTTGATTGGTTAATAATGCTTAGTCGTTACTGCGATTGGTTGATTAGGTCAGGTGTCCATCCAATCGTTAACTTGATTATTCTATACATCTTTTTCCTTATTATTATTTCTATCTAGTTTTATTGCTCTTATTATCCTATTTCTTTCATTGTTCTTTCTTTTTATCTGTTATTCTATCATTTCATTCACTAGATTTTATTTCACAATATCGCCCCAGAGACTCGAATTATACAGTACCTATAATAATGCTGGGTTATTCTAAGACGGTAAAACATGTGGAGGTAAAACTCAGTGATATAATTTCCTATAATTATATCAACTACGGGTATTCCTGGACGAGTACTACAGTATTACCAGATGAAGGTTGATCCCTCTCGGACTACTATACAGACCTGAGCTGGTAACACCTCCTCGAGTGTAAAGGTGTTGTTGTATAAAGCAGGTAACACTATAGAGGGAGAGGGAGCAAAAGGTTAGATGGAGAGAGGGAGAAAGGGAGGGAAGGAGGGAGAACAGGAGGGTAGGGGGGGAGAGAAGGAGGGACGGAAAGGTTATATGGAGAGAGAGAAAGGGAGGGGAATGGAAGGGGAGGAGAAAGTAGAGGAAGGGAGAGAGAGGGGGAAAGGTTGAGGGAGAGGGAGGGGCTGTCATGCATAGGAGAGGGGGGGATGGAAGAAGGGATGGAGCAGGTGGCAGAGGGGGGGTGAGGAGGGAAGGAAGGAAGGAGGGAGAGAGGGAAGGAAGGAAGGAGGGTGGGAAGGACGGAAGGAAGGAAAGCGGGAGAAAGGGAGGGAAAATTGAAGAGAGAGGTAGGGGAAAGTTGAGAGGGAGGGGTTATCCTGTATCGGAGAGGGAAGGAGGGAGGGAGGGAGAGGGATGGTACCTTGGATAAATTTGAATTACATGAAAAGCCTATGGTATCTGTTGTTGTTTTTGTTGTTGTTGTTGTTGTTGTTGTTGTTGGAATGAAGACAATACCATGTGGGAGAAAAGGGAGGTGGGGGTGTTAGATGAAGAGGGGCCTGGTGGTAGGAATGGTGGTAGTAGTGGTGATGGTGGTAGTGGTGATGGTGGTAGTGGTGATGGTGGTAGGGATAGTAGTGGGGGTAGTGGTGGAGGTGATGGGAGGGGTAGTAGTGGTGGTGGGGTAGTGGTGGAGGTGATGGGAGGGGTAAAGGTGGTGGTGGTAGGGGTACTGAGTGGTGTGGTGATGGTGAGGTGGTAGTGGTGGTGGTGGTGGTGGTGGTGTTAGTGGTGATGGTGGTAGTGGTGGTGATGGTAGTGGTGGTAGTGGTAGTGGTGGTGGTGGGAGGGTACTGGTAGTGGTGATGGTAGTGGTAGGGGTGGTGGTGTGAGGTGGTACTGGTGGTGGTGATGGTGGTGGTGATGGTGGTGGTAGGGAGACCTGCGTGGTGGTGGTGGTAGGGAGTACTGGTGGTGGTGATGGTGGTGGTGGTGGTGATGGTGGTGGTGGTGGTGGTGATAGTGGTGGTGGTGGTGATGGTGGTGAGTAGGGGTGGTGGTGGTGGTAGGGGTGGTGGTGGTAGTAGGGGTGGTGGTGGTAGGGGTGGTGGTGGTAGGGGTGGTGGTCAGTGAAGGTGGTGAGTGGTGGTGGTGGTGAGTGAGGTGAGGTGTGAGGTGAGGTGGTAGGAATTGATGGCGGTGGTGGTACTGGTGGTGGTGGTAGGGGTACTGGTGGTGGTGATGGCGGTGGCAATTGGGTACTGGTGGTGATGGTAGTGGCGGAGGCAATGGAGACAATAGTTGTAGGGGTAGTGGTAGTAGCGGCAGTAGTGGCAGAAGTGGTGGTAATGGTGGTGGTGGTGGTGGTAGTAGTGGTGATAGCAGCAGTGGTAGTAGAGGTGTTAGTAACGGTATAGTGGTAGAAGTGATAGTAGTGGTAGTACCGACAATTGTGGCAGGGGTAGTGGTGGTGGTAGTAGTGGTAGGGGTAGAGGTGGTAGTAGCGGCAACAGTGGTACGGGTAGTGGTGATAGTGGTAGTAGTGGTGGTGTGGTAGTTGTGGCAGGGGTAGTGGTAGTAGAGGCAGTAGTGGTAGGGGCAGTAGTGGTAGTAGCAGCAATAGTGGTAGTAGCGGCAGTAGTAGTAGTGGTAGTGGTGATAGTAGCAGCAGCAGTAGTGGTAGGGGTAGTGGTAGTAGCAACATTATTGGAAGGGGTAGTGGTGGTGATTGTGGTAGTGGTAGTAGTGGTAGTGGTGGTAGTAGCGGCAGTAGTGGTGGGGGTAGTGGTGGGGGTAGTGGTGGTGGTAGTAGCGGCAGTAGTGACAGGGATAGTGGTAGGGGTAGTGGTGGTGGTAGTAGCGGCAGCAATAGTGGCAGGGGTGGTAGTGGTGATGGTGGTCGTAAGGGGGGAGGGGGGGCGGCGGCATCGGGGGACACAAATGGTCTAATATACAAGTGGTTGGTGGAGCCATACGCTAGAACACAACACGGACGAGGTCACCACAACACATCTCACACTCGTGTCACAACAATAAGAGAGGGAGGCAGGAGTCGGCCCTGACCCCTGCCCTTCACACTGCTCCTTTAGGCCGAAATTCTCACGTCCAGTCGGTAGGAATGTCAGCCTTAAAGAGGTGTCGTGGCAGAGCTCCTTCTTGGGCTCGCTCTCTGATTTTGCAAGCTGTGCAACGCAGCGTGTGCCACATTTGCAACACACGCTACAAATTTGGAGTACCATTAACAACTGTTCTACTATATTAAACGTTGTGTTCTCAATTCCAGTGTTTAGAATAGGGCGCTAACTTATCACCTGCAGTAAACTAACATATTCACACAACTAAACCACTACACGTAAAAAATATATATACCTATTGTTCTGACATCTTCCCTTTACACATGAACTAGTCCTCAACACTTACACTTGGTTTAAAAATGTTGTATAGTGATGCTGACAAGACTATGCATCCATGACTCTAGGAGGAGAACACATTAACCCTCACACTTGTTCCACTACAGGTTCTACACACCGAATTAAAACAGAAAAGTACAAGTAGGATTTAGCAGTAGTAATGGTAGTAGTGGTAGTAGCAGTAGTAGTACCAGGCGTGACACATACCAACACTGTTTTACTATAAGGTTTGTTATGAGGGCTCCAGTCAGCTGCTTGTTGTTGAGTGATGCATGACCTACACACACACACACACACACACACACACACACACACACACACACACACACACACACACACACACACACACACACACACACACTAGCACAAGAGGCCGCGAGGAGGCAGCCGCTAGAGAAGATGTTATTTCTAGGTCAGGACACTACTGAGTAACTTTAACATTCACACAAAGATTACTACACTAGAGGCAACGGCTAGACACTGATGAAACCCATGGCTTTACCGAGGCACTGATGGCCCTCTGGCGGTGACTGGCTTAATGATTGGGACCCTTAAGTAGCAAAAACACAATCAAATATATATATATGTATGTGTGGGGGGGTACTCCACACTGGGACACAACAGAGGCTGAAGGTACCGTAGGATTCTCCACCTGACGGACCAGGAGGCATCAGTAAGCTATGGGTTTCTGCAGGTGCCTGACGCAGTGTATACGAGGCCTTTTTTTTTTAATATTTACTTTACTATTTAACTTTAAGTAGAGTCTGTATGGTATATTTATAAATTACAATCATTATAGTGGGGGTCATTTTGTATTAAGTCTTCATTTATAACACTGAAATAAATAATTGGTTTATATTGACTTTATAAAAATCTCTAACACATTTTCTCTGCCCCGACAGGAAGGTGTTTGTCTTACTGCTTATAAACATTACTTTGAATACAAAACACAATGACCAGTGCAATATAAGTCATCTTTATTAAATGTTTTAACTCCACTTTATTTGTTCTTGTGGTGACGGAAGGTTCAAGAGAAATATATAAAAACACATTTAACAAAACAGCGCTTTATGTTTGAATCAATATCTAAAGGGAATTATTAATCTGACTATATTGACTTTAGTCCGTGACGTAAAATGTGAGAGAGAAGTGTTGAGTGTTTCTAGCATATGCCTCAACATAACATTAAGACAGAAAACCTTAACAGCTAGACGCAGAACACATCAGTCCTTGTGGGGTCTGGCGGGGCGTGTCCTCAAGACTTATTATCAAACACTTACTTCCCGCCGTCCACGTCTCCACCACAAGTGTCTCTGCTTACTAATAACAAATCGTCGTAGAAATACATTTAGTGACTCAACATTTATTAACGAGAGTTTTAAGTTTTCTTAACAAACAGTGAGTCACTAAGAAGACCTCATCATTAGCGGCTTTTGTTAGTAAGCAACAAGACTCGTGTAGCACCAACCAAAGTAAGATTTTTTGATAATGTGTAGGAGGATCAGGTCCCTAGTGGCTGGTCTTATCGACACGCCCTGGTCAGGCTCCGCCAAGGGCTGAACCATGAATCATGGTACAAAGGCTTCAGTGCAACTCTTCAGAGCAAACTACAAGCCCGAGAGCCCAGCCCGAGGCCCGACACCCACTGTGAACACCACTGTACGTGTTGGCTGGTGGGGCAGTGTGTGGTAACAGAGGGGCACTCGGGTTGGAGGGCGTGACGTCACACAGCTGTACAATAGACACTGTGATCACCACACGACTATCTATCTGGTGGTAGCCATTACATCGTTACTATGACTCTTAAACCTCTTCAATGACCATCACAAAACTTGTGCTGAAAGGAAACAAAATGACATGGCTATAACTGTCCAAAGTCGCCCCCAGTAATAAGCGACCTTATGTAACACTGGTCATAAGGGCGACTTTGGTGGTACCACGATCTGGAGGGATAAAGCTAACTGGTCATCGATCAGATTAAAGGGATTCACACACTTTTGTTTTATTTATTCAGATCATTCACAATTACGGGGGATTATGTCTTCTGTTTTGTACATAATTAATCCCTAAAGGAGACTGTAAAATAATCACTACATAAAGTAAAGGGTTAGTATTATTAGAACTTATAAGGGAAAGAGAAAAACAAACAACCCTCCAGAGGCTGGTCTTAATAGTATCAAGAAAGATGGAGGAGGAGGAGGAGAAGGTAGAGGAGGAGGAGCAGGTAGAGGACGAGTAGGAGGAGGAATTAACGAGAGGGAGAAGGAGGGAGGAGAGAGATGTACACAGACACAAGGAAGAGAAGAGGTGAGGTATTACACTGGGCTCTCCGGGGGGGACAGTGGGGAGGTTGGGTTGAGAGAGAGAGGGGGAACACGAAAACGACAGAGAGGGAGGTCACAGGTCAAGGAAGAGGGGGGGGGTCGAAATCGTGACGTCACCTCTCGTATCAGGTCAATCTGGGCCAGCCTGCAGGTCGCTTGTACAGTCACTCAAAAAACTATCTATACAAAATTGTGTTGAGAAAATATGACACAACGGACGAAGGATTTTGACAACCAAACCGAGACAACAGGAGTCGTAGTGTTCATTCTGAAATTCATCGATCAACCCGAGTACAGATAAGTTATTTGAATGACTGTACAGTGAGATAATGAATCATTTTTCCCGGAGTTTTGACGAGTGCATCACGGAACGGTTGACCCATTCGACATACACATGAGTGGAGCACGTAAATAGTTGGCAGGCCTATGCAACACAGTAAAGAAGTCGGCAGTAAGGCCTATGCAACACAGTAAAGAAGTCGCTAGTAATACCATTCAGTGTTTTGGTTAGGGTAGGTTAGGTTGCATTATACTTCGGCAAAAGTTGGGATGATACTCCACTCTGATATTGTACGTCATTGTCTCGTATTAAAGGGGTTAAGTGTATATTATGCTCTTGTATAAAGGGGTCAAGAGTACATGATCCTCTCGTAATAAGGGGGTTAAGTGTACGTGAACGTTTTGTATAAAGAGGTTAAGTCATATTAAAGGGGTAAGTGTGGAACGTTTGTTTACAGGCGCGGAACGTTTGCGGCAGGTGGCCCGTTGACATTGATCGAGGCGGAACATTGGAGGGGAGGAAGAGGGTGAGAATAAGGTAAGAGAGGAGGAGGATAAATAAGAAGAGGGAGAGATTTAGAAGAGAGAGTGGATGAGAAAAAAGACAAAGAGGAAACGTGAAAGAGAAGTAGGAGGAGGAGGAGGCCTGAACGAATGATAGGTAAAAGGAAGTGAGAATAGGAGGAAAACGTCAAGAGAGAGAGAGGATGTGGAATGTTTGGGAGGAGGGAGGAGAAGGAGAGGGCCGGGGAGGCATTGGGGGTGTAAGAGGGAGGGAGGAGGGAAACAATTGATTAACAGAAAAACATCGTAAATAGCTTCACTTTTGATGGAGTTTCTTCTACCATGAAAGTAAACAAAAGGAATATAGTATATTTTTTTTTTTTTGAGGCGCCCGTTTGAGGTGTAGCAGAGGGGGGGGGGTGGTGGGGGGTTTTGAGGGGGTGTTTAAACCAGGGTCACAGGTCAGAGAGACAGGTGTTATGGTTTATTTATTAAGGGGATAAGACCTGCTGTTGCATCTAAGGAGGGACGACGTTAGCATAATACCTCGCACCTCTTCTCTGTTTTTTTTAACATTATTTTTTTCCTTCCTTAAAAAAAAATAAAAATAAAATAAAATAAATAAAGACATGAGTTGTAGATTGACCCCCAGGAGAGCTTACAGCGAGGGAGGTCATTGGTCACATCCCGGAAGTTAGGTCAAATATTATAAGGTAATAATTGTTACCTTATTAATAAAAACTAAGGGTGACTTATGGTCTAATTAAACCATTGCAATGACAACAACTTTCTACTCAAAACAATTATAAAAAATAATAGGTCATTAAAGGTCATTAATAATCAATCCGTGACCTTATACTCCAGAATGACACCAGTGACCTCTAGACTGATCACATAAGACGCGTACACATACACACACGCACACGCACACGCACGCACACACACACACACACATATCAAACTACCATGAAGAGCTACTGACCAATGCATCTCACACATTACCTTTCGCTATACTCGTCTTTCTGGGCGAAGCTCTGAACACTGGAGTCCTCGATGATAAACTTCACCCGCAGGTAGAAGGAGGCGGTGACGGCGGGCGGCTGCTTACGGAGGAGCACTTCTACAGGATCACTGGACACCATACACATGACGTGGTCGGTGCAGGCGTCTGTGGAACAACACTCTGAGTCCGAGCAGTCCACCAGTCCATCTGTAGGAGGAAGACATAGATTGGGTGAGTGGGCGTGAGATTGGGTGAGTGGGCGTGAGATTGTGTGTGTGTGTGTGTGTGTTTGAGGGAGACGACAGCTGATACACCTCCCCAACACTGCCCCCCCCCTCCTCCTCATCAAACACCTCTCACCATAGTCTCCTGCCTTCCCCGATAACTAACCCCCCTCTCCTTACCACCTTCCTTAATTATTTCCCTCCCTTCCTTGCTTATCATCCCCTCTCTCCCCCTCCTCCTCCTCCTCTCCTTTATTTACCCTTCTACTTCTCTTCTTCTCTTCATCCTCTTCCTCTTCCTTCTATCTCCCCCTCTCCTTCTCCTCTCCTCATCCTCTACTCCTCCTCCTCCTCCGGTCCTTTCCCCCTCCCCTGACGATACATCCCATTTACCACATGATCAACCCATTCCTTCCCCCATCTCATAACACCAGGGAGCAGACACACACGACCTACGCCCTACACCACTACCACCACAAGACCCACAGTCCCACCTCGCTACTTCGTCCAATTCTCATTTTTTCTCATCTTTTATATATAGACGTGATGAAGCCATGACTGTCAGTGAGGAATAAAGGTAATAAGCGACTTTCAATAAATGGAATGACGTAGATGAGGCGAGAAGAGAGATATCCCGTCAACTTGAGTCAATTACGTGATGAAGGAGACGAGAGAGAGAGAGAGAGATTACATTCATCTTGGCAAGACGCGATGTATACTGCACTGTAATATGTCGTCCAGTATAAGGCATAAGACCAGTTGAACTGTCTCTAACACACACACACACACACACACACACACACACACATACACACACACACACAACTGTTAGACAAATAACCTCTATAATAAATTCTCGAATAAACCAGTAATGGACAATTAAACCGATTTAGTGTGACACGTCGAGGAGAGATACGACCTATGATGGTGTGGTAATGAAGCAAGCATGTGTGTCAATATTCTTCTTCAGCTATTCAATATTGACTCTCAACAATATTGTGTGTGTGTGTGTGTGTGTGTGTGTTAATATTGAAATTATTTAACCGTAAAATAAAAACCAATGTCATAAACTTAAAACATAAATCAATTAAAAAAAAGACAAAAAAGTAAATTCAATAAAAAATGAGAATACCAAACTTAACCTAACTTAACCTAACCTAACCTAACCTAACCTAACCGAACCTAACTTAACTTAACCTAACCTAACCGAACCTAACTTAACCTAACCTAACTTAACCGAACCTAACTTACCCTAACCAAAACTCCATGAATGATTAATATAACACAGGTAGGTAATTAATTGGTACTTAACTATTATAAGGTTCAGGTATGATCAGGTGTGAAGGTCTTAAATATACACACACCTCTCACCTCTCCAACACACACCTCACCTCCCAAACACACACCTCACCTCCCAAACACACACCTCACCTCCCAAACACACACCTCACCAACACACACCACCACACCTCTCACTTCCTCACCTCCTGCCACACACCCCTACACACACACACACCTCACCTCCCTCCCCAACACACACCTCACCTCCCCAACACACACCACCACACCTCTCACCTCCCTCAACACGCACCACACCTCTCCAACACACACCTCACCCCCAACACACACCCCACCACCCCAACACACACCACCACACCTCACCTCAACACGCACCACACCTCTCCAACACACACCTCACCTCCCAACACACACCCTCCCACCCCAGCAACACACACACCTACCTCCCCAACACACACATCTCCCCACCTCCCCAACACACACCACCACACCTCCTCACCTCCCCAACACACACCTCAAACCCCAACGCACACCTCACCTCCTCAACACACTTCCTCACCTCCCACTCAGCACACCCCACCTCCCCAACACACACCCACCAACACACACACCTCACCTCCCAACACACACCTCACCTCCCCCAACACACACCACACACACCCCACCTCCCCCAACACACACACCTCACCTCCCCAACACACACCTCACCTCCCCAACACACACCTCACCTCCCCAACACACACCTCACCAACACACACCTCACCTCCCCAACACACACCTCACCTCCCCAACACACACCTCACACCTCATCAACACACACCTCACCTCCCCAACATCCACATCACACTTTGTCTAAACTTGGTCCCATCTCACCCCCAACCTCCCCCAGTAGCCAAGGGAGGGAGGGAGAGGGGGAGGGAGGTATAATCTAGGTGTGCCAACATTTACCTTGGGAAGTGTGAAGCAGCCAGTCTGACACAGTCTAGTCTCAACACTTAAGGATTTCTTCCACAGACACACTATTAATTTATTCAAAATTTTCTATACATTTTGTCTCTTGTAATAGAGGCACCATTAGATTTCAATACAGTAAAAGAAATCCTAAGTACAGCTAGAGAAATATATTGTCAGTACTTTAGATGAAATTATGTAATACAGGTACAGTATTTTCACAAGTTTTATTCGAAAGTATAAATAAAAAAACAATTACAGATTTAAGTCACCACAACAGGTACAGTGATAAAGTGTTAGATTAAAATAAACTGTCGGATCTATGAAAAATAATTACAGGTTTGAGTTAGACATTACAGGAACGGTAAGGTGTTAGTTCATGGAGTGACTGTATCACAGTGGGGATAACTGTATCGTACCGGGGGCGACTGTATCATACCGGGGGTGACCGTATCATACCGGGGGTGACTGTATCATACCGGGGGTGACTGTATCATACCGGGGGTGGCTATCATACCGGGGGTGACTGTATTATACCGGGGGAGACTGTATCTTACCGGGGTGACTATCATACCGGGGGTGACTGTATCTTACCGGGGGTGACTGTATCATACCTGTTGGGATCAACGAGCGCCTCAAGACGCCCCGAGTCCCACTAAATCACTCGCGTCATGCCTTCTTCATTAGGGCACAAACCCCAACACTGAACGTGCAGGATGACATCAAGGAGGCCTTTTACGCCGACTTTGACAGAGTGCGAACCTCTATCTCCAAAGACGATAAGGTTGTGCTCCTAGGTTACTTATATACCAGAGTTGGCAGAGATGCTGACATTTGGCAGGGAATCATAGGGAGAAATGGACTAGGCAAGTGTAATCCCAATGGCCTATTCCTCAGCAAGTGTGCTGGACACAACCTCACTATCACCAATACCTTGTTTAGGCAGGCCGAAAAGTTCAAGGGTTCGTGGCAACACCCACGATCCAAACACTGGCATCTCATTGACTACATCATTGTCAG
Source organism: Homarus americanus (assembly GCF_018991925.1). Taxonomy (NCBI): domain Eukaryota; kingdom Metazoa; phylum Arthropoda; class Malacostraca; order Decapoda; family Nephropidae; genus Homarus; species Homarus americanus. Next base: position 155,082 of record NW_024714181.1, read on the forward strand.
GGAAAGAGATCACCGAAATGTTCTCATCACCCGAGCCATGCGTGGTTCAGACCACTGCAACACTGATCATCGGCTCATCAAAGCCAAACTCTCACTTCACGTCGCCCCGAAATGGCAAAGACAACAAGCCCCCAAAAGAGGTTTTAACATTAAGCGTCGAAGGATCCAGTGGTAGCACATGCCTTCAGAGAGCAGCTCGAACATGGGCTGATTAACAACCCGACAACAAACACTCCAAATCCCAGTGCCGAATGGGGTATTCTCGACATTGTCATGAAAAAAATATGCAAAGAGACCCTCGGCTAGATCGAAAGAATAAGCCAGGCCTGGTTTAATGAAAATGACCCGGCAGTCAATGTATTCGTCAATGATAACTGTGCTGCTTTAACTAACTGGCAGAACAACCCTCAGTCTCGAACCAAAGCCGATACCTTCCGCAAGAAGAAAGCGGTGGCCCAGCGAAAAAAAAGCCTGGTTTAAAAATAAAGCATGTGAAATGCAAAAGCTTGAAGATCAACGCAAGATGAGCGAATTTTTCAATTCCACTAAAACATTTCATGGGCCAATCACTCGTGGCGGAGCCCCCCTCCGCTCATCCAACGGTAACTCCCTAATTATAGACGAGGAAGGCGGCATCCTTCAGTGCTGGAAAGAGCAATGCCATTTGCTGCTCAATCGAAACACCGATGTGGATGTCCTGATTACCCAGCTGGTCCCTCAGCATCCAGAACTGACCCACCTCAGCTATTCTCCATCCCTGGATGAAGTAGCCACTGCCATCAAACAGATGAAAAATAACAAAGCCTCAGGGCCTGATGGAATCCCAGCCGAGGTGTATAAAGCAAGAGGACCTCTGCTTACCAGCCACCTCCATTCTCTCCTGGAGAAAAAATGGGAAACGGTGGAAATCCCCAAGCTCTTAAAGACATCTCCATTGTCAATATTTATATGAACAGGGGAGACCTGTCAGACTGTGGCAACTACCACGGGATCTCGCTGCTGTCCGTAGCTGGCAAGATTGTCGCCCAAGTCCTCTTAAACAGACTTCTTTCTGAGGCGGAAAACTTCCTCCCAGAATCTTAATGTGGTTTTAGACTATCACATGGCACCACTAACATGATCTTTGCTGCTCGCCAGATACAGGAAAAGTGCAGAGAACAGCGTTGTGACAGACACATGGCATTCATCAACCTAACCAAGGCCCTCGACTCTGTCAACAGGGAAGCCCTCTGGCGGACACTGCGCCGTTTTGGCTGCCCACCAAAATTCATTGCCAGTGTGAGGCAGCTCCACGATGGCATGAATGGCAGTGTCCTGCAAAATGGCACCCAGTCTGAGTTCTTCCCCATTCAAACGGGAGTAAAACAAGGATATGTACTGGCACCCAATCTCTTTTCCATTTTCTTGACTGCCTTCCTTACTTGTGCCAGTGCCAATTTAGCTGGCGGGGTGGACGTCCAGTACTAGATGAAGGGTGTTTTCAATACAAGACGACTCCAGGCAGGAACAAAGGTTTCGGCAGCTTCAATTACTGAACTCCAGTATGCATACGACCTCACCCTTGTCGCTCACACTGAACACATGAACACCTACGCAGATGCTTATGCACACTTCGGCCTTGAGGTGAATGTACATAAGACTCAGATTCTCTTTCAAGCTGCCCCTGGTTCAGACACACCTCCACCGTCCATCTAGCTTAACGGTACTACCCTCACTAATGTTACCCACTTTCAGTATCTCATATCCCACCTGTCCACCACCGTGGACATCGATGAAAAGATTTAACATCAGATCAGATGTGCATCTCGAGCCTTTGGCAAGAGTCCTTACCCGTGTCTTCAGCTGTAGGGAGCTGAAATTATCTACAAAGATGCATGTATATCGAGCAGTGGTCCTCCCCACCCTGCAATATGGCAGCGAGACATGGATCACATACAGGAGGCACCTGAAAGCACTTGAAAACTTTCACCAACGAAGTCTACGTTCCATCCTCCAAGTTCGCTGGGAAGACAAGAGAACAAATGCCAGTATTCTCGCTGACACCAACTGTAGAAGCATCGAGGTTACCATTATCCATGAGCAACTACGCTAGGATAGTCTTAAGACACACCTGAAAAAATGCCAAATCGACCCCCTCACCTGGGAGACAATTACTCCACACCGTAACGTTTGGAGGAGCAAGACACGAGGTGTCAACACTTTCGAGTTAGCCCGACTGCATACCGAGGCAGACAAGCGCCAACGCAGAAAAGACGCTGCCGCCGCCCCTCCCGCACTAGATGTAGCCCTCCACACATGCAACATATGTGGATGACACTGCCGGACTCGTCTCACCCTCTCTAGTAACCTCAGAGCTGACCAACGAAGGTGACATCCCTAATAACTCGTATCGGATGATCGTCATACTCGATTTCGAGTGACAGCAAAGTCGTAGTAGTAATAGTAGTAGTAGTTTATGTGTGTGTGTTACATGACTGTCGGTGCAGAAAACAGGTCCGATGCTGGAAATGGTAAACGTGGAAAGATTGAAATTTGTTATAATTTTTTACAAACAACCAGTACTACATGCTCACTACAACACTTGTACTACATGCTCACTACAACACCAGTACTACATGCTCACTACAACACCAGTACTACATGTTCACTACAACACTAGTACTACATGTTCACTACAACACCAGTACTACATGTTCACTACAACACTAGTACTACATGTACACTACCACACTTGAACTACATGCAACACCAGTACTACATGCTCACTACAACACTTGTACTACATGTTCACTACAACACCAGTACTACATGTACACTACCACACTTGAACTACATGTTCACTAGAACACTTGAACTACATGTTCACTACAACACCAGTACTACATGTACACTACCACACTTGAACTACATGCAACACCAGTACTACATGTTCACTACAACACTAGTACTACATGTTCACTACAACACTAGTACTAAATGTTCACTACAACACCAGTACTACATGTTCACTACAACACTAGTACTAAATGTTCACTACAACACCAGTACTACATGTACACTACCACACTTGAACTACATGCAACACCAGTACTACATGTTCACTACAACACTAGTACTACATGTTAACCACAACACTAGTACTACATGTTCACTACAACACTAGTACTAAATGTTCACTACAACACTAGTACTAAATGTTCACTACAACAACAGTACTACATGTTCACTACAACACTAGTACTACATGTTAACCACAACACTAGTACTACATGTACACTACAACACTTGAACTACATGCTCACTACAACACCAGTACTACATGTTCACTACAACACCAGTACTACATGTTCACTACAACACCAGTACTACATGTTCACTACAACACTAGTACTACATGTTCTCTACAACACTAGTACTACATGTTCACTACAACACTAGTACTACATGTTCACTACAACACCAGTACTACATGTTCACTACAACACTAGTACTACATGTTCACTACAACACCAGTACTACATGTTCACTACAACACCAGTACTACCTGTTCACCACAACACTAGTACTACATGTTCACCACAACACTAGTACTACATGTTCACTACAACACCAGTACTACATGTTCACTACAACAACAATACTACATGTTCACCACAACACTAGTACTACATGTTCACTACAACAACAGTACTACATGTTCACCACAACACCAGTACTACATGTTCACTACAACAACAGTACTACATGTTCACTACAACACCAGTACTACATGTTCACTACAACACCAGTACTACATGTTCACTACAACACTAGTACTACATGTTCACCACAACACTAGTACTACATGTTCACCACAACACCAGTACTACATGTTCACTACAACAACAGTACTACATGCTCACTACAACACCAGTACTACATGTTCACTACAACACTAGTACTACATGTTCACTACAACAACAGTACTACATGTTCACTACAACAACAGTACTACATGTTCACCACAACACTAGTACTACATGTTCACCACAACACTATTCTGAACTACATGTTTCCAGGGAACAAAACAAATTCGAAGCCGTCTTTATAAAAATTCAAGGATAATGGCTTTGAGCTATGTCTTAGGTATTAGTTATGAAATTAATACCTAAGTACACAGCTTAACGATGATGATGATGTGTAGAGCATTAGTGGTTGTTCCAGACAGCCTAAACAAGCTACCCAAAACTTTCACCATAGATGTCAAATATAAGACAACTAAATTCTGTTGTATTTAGTCCAGCAGAAAAAGAAAGATTCTCTCATCGTCTCTGGACAAGAAAAAATGGCAAAAATTTCTCCAGGACTGCGTTTACCAAGAGATAGGCCCACTGAAACTTAACAGGGAGATGTTTACTTTCCTTACCTAGCTTGAAGAAGATTCAGAGGTAAGAATAAAGTGGACAAGGTTTTGCTCGAAGACTGGAAAATCAGAGATGTCCCTTAAAACCTTTACAGAGGGAATCGAAGACGGACAAATTTTGGTATTTGAGGACAAAAATAGTAACTCCCTGGGATGTTTCCAATTTTATGACCCCGGAATACCCATGACCGAGAACGAAAATAGAGAAAGTTGGATTCGACTCAAGGAAGTCGTTACGGACAGTTTTCTTAGGTAGAAACTACCTAACTCGATTTCGATACAAATAACAGGTATAGAAAACAGTGCCATAATGCTTGTGCCCCTATCCCCTTCGAACTGGAGTATATTAGAAAATGATACGGTGTAATACGAAGTGATAAAAACCTCCCTCCTCAGGTGGATAAAATATGACCCCAAAACGGAAACTATCGCAATACATATTAACCTTAAATATGATGACGCCACTGTGTAGCGTACTGATATAGGACCCCCCAATTGTATGAACACAGTTAGAAGGCCATCGTATCAAATAAGCCTCGAAAACTCCAATATAAAAAAAATACTGTTAACCGTGGCTAGTGACGATGATGAAGATAATGATTTCCAAAGCGTAGAAACAACTTCAGAAAACTAAACGACGGTAGAGGCGGAACTGCCAACAATTTCACTAGAGACAGAGAAGCCAGAACAAACACAGTCGTCCTCCAAAATGCAGGAACTACAGAACGATCCGGATGACGTTACAAAATAATCGGTATCCAAAATAGAAGAAAAAGGTAATTAACTACCGGTAGATAATTCGACAACCCAGCAGCCACACGTAACGTCACCAAGCAGTAGTGACGATAAGCCTGAAAGGCCAAGTAGAAAGCCTATTTGGCTCAAGTTATATTGCTCTTCCTGTGGGCTAGTAATAGTGGGTTACTGTATTTTCTAATTGTGGAGCAAGATCTAGTGATTGATTAAGTTATTTACATCACTGGGGACGTAACGTAACATTCAACTGGGAATGTGAGTTACAAGACTAACGAGGTCATCCTAAAATTATATCTTGCGCTTGTGAGACCTCACTTGGATTACACGGTTCAGTTCTGGTCACCGTACTACAGAATGGATGAAGATTCCCTAGAAAGAATTCAGAGGAGAATGACAAGACCAATCCCGGGCATTAGGAGCCTTGAGTACAGAGACAGGTTAAAGCGTCTGAATTTGCACTCCCTTGAGAGACGTAGAGTGAGGGGCGATATGATACAGGTGTATAAATGGAAGTCAGGGCTAAGCAAATGTGACATTACCAAGGTACTCAAACTATCCAATTACAAGAAAACTCGTAACAATGGTTTTAAATTAAGACAAATTTAAATTTAGGCGCGAAATAGGTAAACATTGCTTTGGAAATAGAGTAGTGGACGAGTGTAACAAGTTACCAAACATCATTAACTCGAATACGCTGGATAGCATCAAACATAGGTTGGATGGATATATGAGCGATAGGGGTTGGGTGTAAATGGTACTGCCCAGTAGGGGCCAATAGTACGGCTGCAGTTTCCTCCAGTTTTATGTTTTTATGTTCTTATGTATCTTACCGGGGCTGACTGTATTTTAGGGATGGACAGGAGTGCATGTGAGACCTACAAGCATGACGGACACTAAGGCACAGTATACTATATACAGTACGAAGCCTTTTTCAATAACATCTTCATTTTGGAATTCGATAACATTAATATTTTCCAGGGGATCTTTCGTAAGCTCACAATAAATGCTTTCATCACTTTATTCCTCCATGGTATAGATATGTACATGATGTTCTTTGTCTTTGACCTAGAAACAGTGACCCATTGGAATTTTTAGACAAGCTTAATGATATTGTCCCAAGTATCACATTCAAAATTGAAAGAGAAATAAATGGATCCCTTCCATTCCTTGATATGCTTATCATGAGAAATGGCCAAAACTACAAATTTAAGGTAGACAGTTTCATGCACTTTTTATCGAATCACCTGGAGTCTACCAAAATGTCAGTTTTTTCTCCTATGTTCTTAAGATGTCTGCGTATTTGTGACGCTGAATTTATTGAAGATGAATTGAAACACATTCGTTCCATTGCACAAAAACCTGGGTACCCTTCTGTGTTTGTTGATCGTTGTTTTAAAAGGGCTAAAAAATCCTTTCATTCCTCTCAAACCAGGCAAATTCCTACACTTAAGAACATTTTGACTCTGCCCTATTGTAATGAATTGTCCCCTTAGTTCGGTCCCTCAAACTACTAAATATTAATGTTGTTTTCAAGTATGACTCAACCATTACCAATATGTTAATAAAAAATGGCCCAAGTTTGAATGTAAATGGAAGTGTTTATTGTATTCCATGTAGCAAATGTAATGGTAATTATGTAGGACAGACAGGAAAAACATTGTAGCTCAGAATCAAACATTAGTACAATATCAGAACAGCATCTGAAAGCAGTGCCCTGTTCGTTCATGTTAGGAATAATAATCATCCCATTGCTTCAAAAAAGTTTAGAAGTATTCAAATCATCTTGTGTCACAGAAAGACTTCTGGATGAAGCTAGTTTGATTAAGGAATTAAAATCAATAAACCTTAGTGATGGTCAGTTCAAAACTGATATGTTACATAAATTTATTTGTCAGTGGCCCAAGGTTAAAAATGCTTTGAAAACCTTGGATCTAGATGTAGGATAGTTATTTAGTGGGTCCCTTATTTTTGACCTGACCTGACTAGTCACGTCGCCCCCTTCTCTTTAGCTCCTCTACGTGTGCGTTGGTGTGGGGATTAGTGGATGACATCATTATGACCTGACCTCATGTTTAATAAGGTCACCCTGTATATTTAAGCCTCTCTCTGTCCATGTAATCCAGTTGCCTCTGAAGATGTCTTGAATAAAGACGAAAGCTAAGGTGCTCCGTTGTTTCCCTTTTTCCCGTGTGATTTTATCAAGATTTATCTTATCCACGTTTTCATTGTGGATCTACAAAAAAAATTTATATATATATATATATATATATATATATATATATATATATATATAGATCATCCCTACATATAACACCATCCATTAAACACTATATAACACCATCCATTATCAACACTACATATAACACCATCATCATCACTACATATAACACCATCCATCATCACTATATAACACCATCCATCATCACCATATAACACCATCCATCATCACACCATCCATCAATATAACACCATCCATCACTACATATAACACCATCCATCATCACTACATATAACACCATCCATCATCACTACATATAACACCATCCATCATCACTACATATAACATCATCCATCATCACTACATATAACACCATCCATTATCACTACATATAACATATAACATCAGTACATATAACACCATCCATCATCACTACATATAACACCATCCATCATCACTACATATAACACCATCCATCATCACTACATATAACACCATCCATCATCACTACATATAACACCATCCATCATCACTACATAAAACATCATCCATCATCACAGCATATAACACCATCCATCATCACAACATATAACACCACCCATCATCACTACATATAACACCATCCATCATCACTACATATAACATCATCCATCATCACTACATATAACATCATCCATCATCACTACATATAACACCATCCATTATCAACACTACATATAACATCATCCATCATCACTACATATAATACCATCCATCATCAAGAACACAAAACAAGAATGGAGGAAACTGCAGCGGGCCTATTGGCCCATACTGGGCAGTCCCGTTTACATCCAACCCCTATTGCTCATATAAGCACCCAACCTATGTTTGAAGCTATTCAGGGTATTCGAGTTAATGATGATATTTGGTAACTTGTTCCATTCATCCACTACTCTGTTTCCAAACCAGTGTTTACCTATTTCACGCCTAAATCTAAATTTGTCTAATTTATAACCATTGTTACGAGTTCGCCCCTGGTTGGATAAGTACCTTTGTAATGTCCCCTTTGTTTAGCCCTGACTTCTACTTATACACCTCTATCAGGTCGCCCCTCGCTCTACGTCTCTCGAGGGAGTGCAAATTAAGATGCTTTAACCTGTTTCTATATTCAAGGTTCCTAATGCCCGGGATTAGTCTTGTCATTCTCTTCTGAATTCTTTCCAATGATTCTATATCCATTCTGTAATACGGTGACCAGAACTGAATGGCGTAATCCAGGTGTAGTCTCAAGTGCAAGATACAGTTTTAGGATGACCTCGCGAGTCTTGTAACTAACACTCCTTTGTATGAACCCAAGTACTTTATTGGCCTTGTTACGAGCAAAAACACATTGTTTACTTGGCTTAAGGTTCCTACTTATCATTACTCCTAAATCTCTCTCGCAGTCGGATTTCTCTATGGCATCGTTGTTCATCTGGTATCTGGTTTCCCTGTTTACATCTCCTATACTGAGTACTTTACATTTGTCCACGTTAAATTTCATCTGCCATTTTTCAGACCATTCGAAAAGTTTGTTTAGATCTTCCTGTAGTTTTGCGGAGTCCTCGTCAGATTTAATAACACGTCCTATTTTAGTGTCATCAGCAAATTTACTTATGTTGCTGTCTATGCCGATATCTATGTCGTTTATATATATAATAAATAATAATGGTCCAAGTACTGAGCCTTGGGGTACTCCACTTGTGACGTTGCTCCAATGGGACTTAGTGCCGTTAATGCTCACTCGCTATTTCCTGCCCTGTAACCACGCCCTAATCCATTTAAGGATGTTACCTTTGATGTCATGTGCTTCTACCTTTCTAATTAGTCTTTCGTGGGGGACTCTGTCGAAGGCTTTGCTAAAGTCGAGATATACCACTACATATAACACAACCCATCATCACTACATATAACACAACCCATCATCACTACATATAACACAACCCATCATCACTACATATAACACAACCCATCATCACTACATATAACACAACCCATCATCACTACATACAACACCATCCATCATCACTACATGTAACACCATCCATCATCACTACATATAACACCACCCATCATCACTACATATAACACCATCCATCATCACTACATATAACACCATCCATCATCACTACATATAACACCACCCATCATCACTACATATAACACCATCCATCATCACTACATATAACACCATCCATCATCACTACATATAACACCACCCATCATCACTACATATAACACCACCCATCATCACTACATATAACACCATCCATCATCACTACATATAACATCCATCATCACTACATATAACACCATCCATTATCATCACTACATATAACAACATCCATCATCACTACATATAACAACATCCATCATCACTACATATAACAACATCCATCATCACTACATATAACACCATCCATTATCATCACTACATATAACACCATCCATCATCACTACATATAACATCCATAATCACTACATATAACACCATCCATTATCATCACTACATATAACAACATCCATCATCACTACATATAACAACATCCATCATCACTACATATAACACCATCCATTATCATCACTACATATAACAACATCCATCATCACTACATATAGCACCATTCATTATTATCAACACTACATATAACACCATCCATCATCACTACATATAACACCATCCATTATTATCAACACTACATATAACACCATCCATCATCACTACATATAGCACCATTCATCATCATTACAGATCGGTAAATTAATTTCCGAGATTCTTGGGCGGACACACAAACAAAAACACCAAAAACAGACACACTTCTTTGTTTCATATAGATAGATGTACAACTCACACAATATGTTTGAAAGGTTGTGGCCGATTTTACAAAAAGGCCTAACAACTGCTATCGAATCTAATCTAACTTACCCTAATCTAACCCAGCCTAACCTGACCTAAACAAGCTTAAGAGTGACCTGATATTTAATGTCCTTAAGGAAAAATGTCAAAAAGATGTTAGTCATTTTTGTAAAAGACCCAAATTCGCAAAACGACCGTAACATAATATAAAAAAGAGAGAGAAATAAAACAGTGTAGAAAGAGAAGGCTATGACAAATGCTGTATATTTTAGTTGTACAAGAGAACACTTCATCCTTCGGCCAAACCCTGCAGTGGCCAGGGTGTGCCTCACGCCAACACGATACGTCCCTCCCCTCTTCTGCCATAACTTACGACAAAGCAATGAAGGAAGGAATATATTTTGTCTTACGATGTACAAAGCTAGACCAAGAAACTCGAGATTTTCTCATGGGTGGAAAAACCGCGATATGTCTCAGTCCAACGACTCGGTTTCTTTTCCTTTCCTCTGACGCAGTATCTCGTAGAGGCTCCACCTGACCAATAGCAGCGCCTGTGTCACCTCCACCTCAACAAGGTCAACCAATCAACACCGTACAGCCACCACTCATCCTTGCCCATTGTCGCCTGATGGACCAATCATCGAGGTCGTCGCATCTCTCTGTACGTCCAGGGCCAACCCATCAACCAATTAGCGCGCGACATGACCTTTGGGTTCCCCCCATTATCTCTACTCATTATTTTTCTAGTGTTCGTGTATCATGACCCTAAAAAAATAATGAAAATAATAATGATAAAACATAACCAGTCAGTAATAATGCTGAGCCGAATGAAAAAGTAAGAAGTAGGAAAATCATCATCATCCTCGACCAACGTCCACCCTCCTGACCAATGACCTTCCATCCACCACACTGACCTTCCCTCCACCACACTGACCTTCCCTCTACCACAGTGACCTTCCCTCCACCACACTGACCTTCCCTTCACCACACTGACCTACCCTCCACCACACTGACCTTCCCTCCGCCACACTGACCTTCCCTCTACCACACTGACCTTCCCTCCACTGCACTGACCTTCCCTCCACCACACTAACGTTTCCCCCACCACACTGACCTTTCCTCCACCACACTGACCTTCTCTCCACCACACTGACCTTTCCTCCACCACACTGACCTTTCCTCCACCACAGTGACCTTCCTTCCACCACACCGACCTTCTCTCCACCACACTGACCTTTCCTCCACCACACTGACCTTCCCTCCACCATCTGACATCTTCCTCACAACCTGAAACACAACCCTGTCCTTTCTCCCTCCACCTCCTCTTGCAGCGTCGGGTTCCTCCTGAAGCTGCTGGGGGTCGTGGCTCCTTCATTAGGGACGACCCATGAAGCATTTCCCGCGACGACTTCCACAACTAAGGGTTCTTCTCCAGCAAAACGACCTCCACGAACAGGCGTTTTTTGTCCAGCAGATAGAATCCTGACACGACCCCGATTACCAAGGCTGACACTGCTATGGGCTGACAACCATCCTGACACGACACCGCTACGGCCTGACGGATAACCTATGATGGGTGTCTATTGTAGTCATTTCACGGACCATTGTGACGACCTCTACGACTTGGCGTGTCGCCCCAACATAAACGACAAGACCTTTCTGTCTCCACCACAAATACCACCACCACTACCAGTGTCGGGTGCTGGTGGAGGAGAAAGGGAGGGAGGGGAGGGGGGGAGGGGGACTAACGGATAACCTCTCGTGGTTCCTCTATTGTTGTCGAGTCAATCGCTCTACAAGGGTTGTGGCGGGGAATTTTATATCCCAATTCTAAAGACCAGGACGGGGAAAACCTCTCTCCCTAACATTCCCTGCAGGAGTCACTCACAGGGCCCAAGAACACGACGAGCCTCTGGTTAGGGAAGTAAATAAATGGTAAAATTCCCCAGAGAGATGGGGACACTGAACGGAATACCCAAACGATTTCGGATATTCCAAGAGCCTGTGTGTGTGTTTTTATCTTGTTCTATCACACACACACACACACACACACACACACACACACACACACACACACACACACACACACACACACACACACACACACACACACACACACACACACACACACACACACACACACACACACACACACACACACACACACACACACACACACACACACACACACACACACACACACACACACACACACACACACACACACACACACACACACACACACACACACACACACACACACACACACACACACACACACACACACACACACACACACACACACACACACACACACACACACACACACACACACACACACACACACACACACACACACACACACACACACACACACACACACACACACACACACACACACACACACACACACACACACACACACACACACACACACACACACACACACACACACACACACACACACACACACACACACACACACACACACACACACACACACACACACACACACACACACACACACACACACACACACACACACACACACACACACACACACACACACACACACACACACACACACACACACACACACACACACACACACACACACACACACACACACACACACACACACACACACACACACACACACACACACACACACACATAAAAGAAAGGAACAAGTGTGTCTGAAGAGAATCGTATACAGTATTACTCCCTACATAAAGGTTTAAATTGTCGCCTGAATTCTTATCTCATCTCAAGTCTAGGGACAATCCTCACACTGTTTTCTCTTTAAACTTAACAAAATTCAAGTTGGAAACTGTAAAAAAAAAAAAAAAGTGAAAAAAAGGAACAGAAACAAAATTAAAATGTGTGATAAAACTTAAAACAAAAGAGAATCGTGATGTTAAATGCAGAGAGAAACATTTGACACAAGAGTTCAGGAAAGTCTGGATCGTCGTACCCCACCCCACCTTCGCCTTGCCCCTACCCCTCCCCACCCCACCTTCGCCCTGCCCCTACCCCTCCCCACCCCACCTTCGCCCTGCCCCTACCCCTCCCCACCCCACCCCACCCCACCCAGCCCCGTCCACTAGCTCCTGAGGTCTTCCGGCGGCAGGTCATTCCGTATTATTCATGATGTTTTTGTGGGCTCCTCCCTCCCTCCTAAGAGCTGGCAACTCCCGAGAATGGCTGAGAACTTTGGTGTATCCACTGCCTGCTGCTGAGACCCGGTGAGGACGTGGCATTTTTTTACGTGTGGTACTGTGGTGGTGTAGTGTGACAGGTGAGGGTGTGCTGGTGTGGTGTGATAGGTGAGGGTGTCCTGGTGGTGTAGTGTGACAGGTGAGGGTGTCCTGGTGGTGTAGTGTGACAGGTGAGGGTGTGCTGGTGTGGTGTGATAGGTGAGGGTGTCCTGGTGGTGTAGTGTGACAGGTGAGGGGTGTCTCTGGTGGTGTACTGTGACAGGTGAGGGTGTGCTGGTGGTGTGGATAGGGGTGAGGTGTCTCTGTGGTGTAGTGTGTGTGACAGGTGAGGGGTGTTGGTGTGGTGTGTGATAGGTGAGGGGTGTCCTGTGGTGTAGTAGACAGGTGAGGGGTGTGTTGGGTGTGTGTGGTGGGACAGGTGAGGGTGTGTGCTGGTGTGGTGTGATAGGGTGAGGGGTGTCCTGGTGGTGTGTACTTTCAGACAGGTGAGGGTGTCCTGGTGGTACTGTGACAGGTGTGAGGGTGTGCTGGTGTGGTGTGATAGGTGAGGTGTCCTGGTATGTAGTATGACAGGTGAGGGTGTCCCTGTGGTGTGGTGCGACAGGTGAGGGTGTCCCAGGTGTAGTGTGACAGGTGAGGGTGTCCTGGTGGTGTAGTATTGCAGAGGGTGTCCTGGTGTGTAGTGTACAGGTGAGGGTGTCTTGGTGGTATATTATATAAGGTGTGTGTACGATTAGATGTATGCTACGTGTCTTTACGTCCACGGATAAATCTAAATATGATACACAAACACATGAACAGAGGTACGTGTAAATATATATATATACACACACACACACACACACACACACACACACACACACACACACACACAGATAAAGTCATCCCCTATAACAAAAAGTCACATCAAAGTTGTCTATAAATGCAAGGGAAGCACTCCTGATATGTCATACACATATATGACCAATCATCCCTCTCTCTTCCCTCACCGCGTCCTCCTCTCTCTCTCCCCCTTCTACCCACGTTCCTCACACCCTCACACCCCCCACGTTCTCCTACACTCCCTTAACAAAGCTCCCTCATTACGTCCCTCCTGCACCACGTCTCCTCCTTCCTCGCCTACCCTACACCTCCTTCCCCTCTTCCTCTTTCTCCTCCACCTGTCCTGGTACCTCCACAATCCTCCTAAACCTCCTCGGCGACTCCTCCACCCACGTCCCATCTACAGCTCCTCCCCCTCACGCCCCCCATACACCTACTAACGCCTCGTACTCTTCCTCACCCCCTCGCGCCCCTCTTAACCACCCACTTATTCTCCCTCAACCCCTTACTCCCCCACACGCCCCTCATACACCCCCACTACGCCCCAATCACGCTCTTCAATCACCCCTTCCTCGACAGCGGATAGTCTTCTGCAGGGGTCTAACCTTTGAAGTTTCCTGGGGGCTGATGAGGACGTACAGACTGTCACTACTCGCTGTGTTGAGGATCCCTGGACCGGTCTTACCACACTCTCCCTCCTTACGGATAAAGTCTTCGATATTTTTTTCCAGAAGTCAATTGAGATATTACATACTGAGCTCAAGAGATTAATAATCGTTAATCTCGAAAACAAATAAAGTGAGGCGAATTATTTTTTGATCTTAATCTCAGATAATAACTCGATACTGAAAAAAATAAATAAAAATAAATAAAAATAAAATAAAAATTCTACCTTATTCTTTGACCCAAATATACACTACTTTATATAAATTTCAGCTAAATCCTATCGCCACTAATCTCAGATACCAGCTTAAGTATTACCTAACAATCAGCTGAACTCGTAGACTTCCTCAGTCAAATGAACAACATAGAATTCATAATTATTTTCAGTCTATTGAACAACCCTTGAACAACTCTGAGCACAACTTTCCTCAATAAAATGAACATCTCTGAACACTTGAACAACATTCTTATAAGCCATTTTTAGTCAAATGAATAACACTGAACACACAACTTTCCTCGGTCAAATGAACAACTATTAAACACACAGTCCTCCTCAGTCAAATGAACAAATCTGAACACTTGAACATTCTTACAAACCATCTTCAGACAAAGGAACAATAATGAACACACAACCCTTCTCAGTCAAACGAACATCTAATGAACACACAACCTTACCTTAGTCAAATGAACAAATCTGAACAACTCTAAAAAAACAACAACTGTTATTTTTATGTCAGTCTCGCAAACAACTGTGGACAATAAATGATTCACGTAGACTCTTCCGGCACCACCAGCAGCAGCAGCCGGCTCTATGTGTTATTTTAAGCACGATGACATTTGAGTTGAGAGAGAGAGAGAGAGAGAGAGAGAGAGAGAGAGAGAGAGAGAGAGAGAGATCCTCCAACAAATACCACTCCCTTTCTCCTCCCTCTCTCCCTCATCCACTCAATTACAACTTCTCATACTCTCTCTCTCTCTCTCTCTCTCTCCCCAGCACAAGTCCCCTATCTCTTCCTCCTCCTCCTCCTCTTCCTACAGGATACTTAAATTTCCTTCCTGTTGCCTCCTGATCGCCGTGTCTGGTCGCTCCGTCCTCCTGCGCGCAACACCTCTTTGAAAACGTCGTGTGTGTGTGTGTGTGTGTGTGTGTGTGTGTGTGTCGTTCCTAAAACCTAGCAGCTTCTAGTAGCCCTTTGACAGCCCTTCCTCGGTCTTTGTAGTCCACCCATTGCAGCCTTCCCACCCATAGCCCCTCATTAACTCAGCTGCCACTAAGCCTTCAGCCCCCTCCCCCCTCCCTCAATACCCTAGTCCCCTTAAATAACCCCCCACGACCTCACAAATGGGAAAATAAATGCTTAATCGGCCCAAAAGTTACAACCTCGGGTAGAACTCCATTGGAAAATTCTCTGCAACTCCATTTGAATAACATCTAAGTCAGCAGTATCTTGTAGTTATTTTTTTTCTTTCTCTTTATTGCTATTTTTTTCAGTATCGGGAGAAATTATATCGGTTGAGTTTATTTCTGTATGTTTTATAATTTTCTTTGACTATATATCGGGAGAATAATATCGGGTTAGTTGTTTATTTTCTCATTTTTTTATTATTCTATTTATATATTGGGAGAAAATATCGGCAAGTTCTTTTTTAATGTGAATATCGGAAGAATATATCGGTTAACTTCTTTTTTATCGGAATATCGGAATAATAGATCGGTTGAGCTGTTATTTTCTCTCTTTATTGTTTTCTTTTTGTATTTCTTTATGTTGCTCTATCTCTCTTTTAAGTAAGTGCGAGAGAAGGGTGAAGGGAAGGAGGAGGAAGAAGATGATAAAGAAGGAGGAGGAGGAGTAAGGGAGAGAAGGACGTTGATATGAGGACGTCGGTGGTAAAGAAAAGAGAGAGAGAGAGAGAGAGAGAGAGAGAGAGAGAGAGAGAGAGAGAGAGAGAGCCTATACCCTCCCTGGAAAAATACTGGGGTGTGGGGCAGCTTTTTATCGACTGGAGCAATATTATTAATACCACCTGGCCAGCTCTGTTTCTGTCCATATGCGACACTCCATGCTGTTTCCAGACCTGAGAGAGAGAGAGAGAGAGAGAGAGAGAGAGAGAGAGAGAGAGAGAGAGAGAGAGAGAGAGAGAGAGAGAGAGAGAGATTATGAGATTATTCGGGTCCTTTCAATATACGCCTGGCCGGACACGAGACCGGACCAGGTACTGGAAGCTGAGAGAAACGTCTCCTAGGGCACAGGTAACGTGATAGCTGGGAGGTACGTCTCCTAGGACACAGGTAACGTGGGAGCTGGGAGAGGAACGGGTCTGAGAGCCCAATGGCCTTAGAGGTAAATCCCTTTCACGTTTTTTTGGAGGACGAGGGAAGGGGAGATGACGGGAGAGGAGGGGAGAGGAGGGAAGGGAAGGGGAGGGGAGGGGAGAAGAGAGGAGGGGAGGAAAGGATGGAAGGCGGACAGGGAGGAAACAGAATAAAAATTGAAGAGTAAGAGAAAAAAGACAATACCCAAAGATAAAACAGGAACAGTGAAGGAAAGGAAAGGAAAGGAAAGGAAAGGAAAAAGTAAAATAAATATGGATAATAAAGAAAAAGAAAATACTGAGGAAAAAATATTGTTTGGTTTGGAAGGACAACAATACGAGCAATTCTGAAGCTGAGTACGACGACTTGAACCCTTCCGTACAATGTCATCGTACTCAAGGGATAACGACATCGTACTGAGGGATTAAGACATCGTACTCAAGGGGTTTACCATCGTACTCAAGAGACTAATTCACTATACTCAAGAGGTTGGTAACTGAGAGCTACATAAACACGACATATTGAAATCTTATGTTACAAACGTATTACCAACACAGAGTTTATTAACACAAGGGAGACAATATTAATAGTGATTTATCTCATTAATATTCCACCTGACGATAATTTCTAATCATTAGTGATATATGATGCATAAATTTTATAAACCTGTTGATGTTATAATGAAGAATTGATTTTTGTTGACATTTTCAATATTAATAATGAAATAAAAGAAATTTCATGTTAAAATTGTATATATTAACGTTATATATAAACAGGTATAGGAGGAAATATATATATATATATATATATATATATATATATATATATATATATATATATATATATATATATATATATATATATATATATATATATATATATATATATATATATATATATATATATATATATATATATATATATATCATAATAAAATACGTATTAAATATATATTAAACCTTTTTTAATTCTACAAACATAAATACGGCAAAATAATATGATAATTCTCCTCGTTCTCTCCCATCCACACCCCTCCCCCCCCCCATCCACACCCCTCCTCCCATCCACACCCCCTCCCCCCCATCCACACCCCTCCCTCATCCACACCCCCTCCTCCATCCACACACCCCCCCCCCATCCACACCCTCCTCCCATCCAATTCTCTAGTTAACATTATAGAAAATGGAATGCATCGACAAACAGTACAGAAAACGGTCTCCTGTTGACGCATTATTAACTCCTCACTGTTGTACTCTACCGTTCATCATTTACTATTAACTCCCTACTGTTGGTAATTTCAATGTTCAACGCACGCATTATTAACTCCTACTGTTGTACTCTCTACCGTTCATCCACGCATTATTAACTTACCGTTATATTCTACCGTCTTATCCACGTATTATTAACTCCTACTGTTGTACTCTACCGTTCATCCACGCATTATTAACTCCTACTGTTGTACTCTACCGTTCATCATCCGCATTATTAACTCCTACTGTTGTACTCTACCGTTCATCCACGCATTATTAACTCCTACTGTTGTACTCTACCGTTCATCCACGCATTATTAACTCCTACTGTTGTACTCTACCGTTCATCCACGCATTATTAACTCCTACTGTTGTACTCTACCGTTCATCCACGCATTATTAACTCCTACTGTTGTACTCTACCGTTCATCCACGCATTATTAACTCCTACTGTTGTACTCTACCGTTCATCCACGCATTATTAACTCCTACTGTTGTACTCTACCGTTCATCCACGCATTATTAACAACACAGTCCAGAGTCTTAAACACTCCACATTATACATGAATTTTAATATGTTGGGGGAAGGGGAGGGAGGGGAAGGGGGAGGGGAAGGAGAAGGGGGAGGAGGGACGGAGGGAGGGAGGGGAAGGGATGAGGTCGTGACTAATGACAATAAGTTTTTTTATAATGTGCGGCGGTGAATGACACACCCATTTAGGAGAGAGAGAGAGAGAGAGAGAGAGAGTCACACAGACAGACAGACAGACCTACATAATAAAACAGCCACATTATCAGAGGCGGCACCATCACAGCAGCTGAGAGTGGAGGCTTCAGAGATGAAAACCTCCCCCCAAAAAGAGTATGTCATTACCGTCCGCCACACACCCGAGTTTTTGCTGTATTTGCTCAAAAAGTTGGGGCGACATTCCCGTAAAATTCATTTTAAATTGATGCTAACATCCTGGTGGGGCGAGGGGGGAGGGGAGAGGGGAGGGAGGAGGGAGGAGGGGAGAGGGGGGGGAGAGGAGGGGGGTAATGGAGGACTATAGTGGATGTCTGTTGTAACGCACCACCTTACCACTGCCTGTTTAAATGATCACCGATTTATTTTTTATTAACATTTACTCTCTTCTGCTATTTCACCTCTATATTAAACCAAAGAGGAGCTAAGTTTAGTGTATTCCGTCAGTGTGTGAGTGAGTCTGTCAGTTTGTCCTCCCTGACGATATCTCATTCGGGAAGATTTTTGGTTCGTGTCCAGACCACCCGAGGGTCCGTGGTCAATAGTGCACAACCTTGGCACCCAGGTAATATGTGTGTAAAGTTTCACGTCTCTAACTCCTTCCGTTTTGGAGTTATGGTTGGAACAGACAGACAGACAGACAGACAGACAGACAGACACGTCCTTTTATTATTATAGATAAGGTGGACGTGACACATTTATACACAAACACACACAGCTGCTTTCGTACTATTCTGTCCATGTAATACTTTATTCAACCTCTTCTTATCCACTTTTCAATTTCTTTAACACTTTATGTGATGGGTACTACAAGCCCCGAGAGACTTGCTCCAGGTAATCTGCACAACTTTGACAGAAGCGGGGATAAGCCGCTGGTGGTGCTGGGGGCGGGGGAGGGGGAAATGGAGGGAAGGGAAAGGGAAAGGGAAAGGGGAAGGGGTGAGAGGGGGGATGAAGGGATCGCCTGTAAAACGGGAAAAATCGTATCGAACAAAACTCTCACAGAACAAAATCTCACTGGACAGTTTCTCGGACAAAATCCTCTCCCGACCAGACAAATTCCCAGGAATTGTGTCCGGCGGCAAAGGTGGCCAGTACACAGCTTTACAACCCAGATATCATGACTTGGCCACTACACTTTAAGTCTTTGGCCAACCCAAGACGTGGCCACTACACCACTGGCCGAACCACTGATACACCCTCCTACACTCCCTGACCGGAGCCCTACACCCCCCTACACCCCCTGACCAGGCCCTACCCCCCTGACCGGCCCCTACTTTCCCTGACCGGGCCCCTACACCCCCTGACCGGAGCCCTACACCCCCTGGTAGTGTACAGTAGCTGACCCACCTGGTTGGGTTCCCCATCACGTCCTGGATTTATCTTTAACAATAACACACAGCTCCGCCCCCTTCCGCCACCACTCACCTCTATCAGACCTAATGTTTCGGCCCAATCACAAGCCTGCCTTTGAGGGGAAACAACAAAAAGCTGGGTTTTGATTGGTTACTATACCAACCGAGTGGGAGGTACAAGGTGGTAAGAATGCGTTTCCATGTGTGTGTTTTTTTTATCCCAGTATATAAACATTTACGAGGTTAAATGAAGAAAGAATCTCGTGATTATCCTGACAAAAAATAATGGGGAGGGGGGGGGGTCTTCACACAGGCGAGGGTTTTAAAATGGCAAATGGCCAAGCTTCAAGTCATTAGCTCCCAGAAGAGAGGTTCTTTGATCTGTGTTCAGGTGAGACATAACTACACGAGACGAACAACAGTGAAACAGCGGGACAGCAGGTAAAAGTCTCGTTTTAAGCGTGCGCGGGATGTCAGGGGCAGACTCGGCCAGCTTCCTCTGCTGCTGCTGCTCCTGCTGTTGTTGCTCTGGCTGTCACTGCGTCTGCTGTTCTTTCTGTTTTTTAAGGCTGCTGCTGTTATTGCTGATGCCTCTACTGTTGATGTTGTCAGTACTGCTCCTCTTCCTCCTACTGTGTGTTAGCTGCTGGTGTTGTTGACGGTACAGTAGTCATCAATACTTGTCCCGCGTCCCTCTTGTCTCTACTCGCAGTGAATGTTTCGTCTCTATAATTACTGCTTTCTCCAACCTCGTGATCACCACCCTATCTTCATTATCTCCACCACCACCACCATTATCACCATAACCACCAACACACATCACCATCACTGACACACACTACCACCATTATCACCGTAATCACCAACACACACCACCACAAGCATATCACCAACACACCAACCACCACACATACTAGTCACACAACCATTCACCAACACACCACCAACACCACACATCACCAACACTATACATCACCAACACAAACACCAACACACACCACCACCACCACCACAAACAAACACACCCCACAAGTTTCGGTACTTCACTGTATAACCTTGAGATAACGAAGGTAAGACACTAATACCTAATTAACCTGGTACTGTCACTTGGCACACCTTAGCCACAGTGACAGATACACTTATTCCGACTCTCTTACACCTTGGTACAGTGTATTACAGTAGGTCACACTCCACGGCTACACCTGGCGTTAGAGCTCTTCCCTCCTCCTCATTCTTCAACAGTTTCAATTGTTAACCACACCTCGCAGCCACACCTCTCACCCTCCTGACAGCCACACACCCACCATCCCTCATCCACCTCCCAGCCACACCCACCAGCCCTCACAGCCACATCCAGCACCCCTCAACCTCCTCCCAGCCACACCCACCAGCCCTCACAGCCACACACCCACCATCCCTCATCCTCCTCCCAGCCACACCCACCAGCCCTCACAGCCACACCCCTCACTACCTAGACAATAGCTGGGTTTCATCTCCTAGAGAGCTCTATGACTGGATCTAGACAGACCCTTCGTCAGACCAAGTGACCCTCTAGATGCGCAAGAAATTACCTAGAAATGAAAGGGAAGGCGCGAAATGAGTGGGCAAGGCCGGTGGGATGGGAGAGGGGAGGGGGAGGAAAAGGAGATTGTCTCACGTCGGAGATGGGAGGTAGGATGGGACGCTGGAGGCTGTAGGAGGCCAGTAAATCAGGCCGAGGGATCCTTGGGGGAGGAAGAGGACGAGCTGGGTGACACGAAGGATCTGCTTGGCCAATATGGAGTCTCAGGTGATGCGGTGAGGTGCATCTCATCAGTGAGAGAGAGAGAGAGAGAGAGAGAGAGAGAGAGAGAGAGAGAGAGAGAGAGAGAGAGACTGTGTAGGTGTGTGCCAAGAGTCAATATTAATTTCCGAGAACTGGCTACCTTATTACGGCTAGATCCAAGAGTGTACATTATATACTGTAACAAAGCCGAAGAGATTAAGAGACGTAACTAAAAAATAAATAAACAAACAAGAAAGACATTATAGTATACGAGAAAAGAAGTTATAAGAGGCGAAGGTCTTAGCATTACGTAAACATTAATAGCAGCGTGTGCGTGTGTGTGTGTGTGTGTGTGTGTGTGTGTGTGTGTGTGTGTGTCTCGCCACCCCATCGCACCTCCTCCACCCTCTTCCCTTATTCTAACTTCATCATATTCTTATCCTTCCAAATCCCTACTACCAGGTCCATCTTCCTTATCACCTCTCCTCCCATTTTAACTCTCTCTCTCTCTCTCCCTCCTCATACTTCTTCTTCATTTCCAGTCTTATCTTCTCCCATTCGTCCTATTTTCTGCATTGTCCCCTTTCTCCCAATTCTCCTCTTCATTCTACTTCCTTGCCATCTTTCGTGCCCATCCTCCAACTTATTCTTCCTCCAATCTTATCTCCCTCTTCACCCTCCTTCTCAACTTTCCTTCACCTTCAATCTTCTCATCTCATTACCGCCTCTCTCTCTTTCTCTCTCCAGATCTTCAGAAGGTGAGACTAGGAGGTCGCTTCCTTCTTTCCTTCCTCTTCTTTCTCCTTCTGAACCCTTCCTTCCTCCCTTCCATTCACTCCATTTCCTCCTCCTCCTCCTCCTCCTCCTCCTCCTTTCCTATTTCATTTCTACAGAGTTTGGATTCTGTACCTCCCCGTCAGCGCCTCCTCAGATCAGCACTCGGCTCCTCCCCATCTCAGCCAAGGTAAAATGTTTGGTTGAGTGAGATAATGACGTAATGAGTTCTCTCACCTGAGGATCCCACTGCTCACCTATAATCAACCGTTCCTTAATGAGGGACTAGTTAATCTCTCTCTCTCTCTCTCTCTCTCTCTCTCGTTACTGCCAGGTTATAATGGAAACTAGTGCGTAGGACAGGGCAGGACGGTGCAGGATGGGGGCAGGACGGTGCAGGATGGGGGCAGGGCGGACCACATGCAGACACAAACGTACACGCATGTTCACGACCGACACACACACACACACACACATACAAATAAATATCTGCACCGTTACGCACAACAAAACTCACATAACAAAAACAATAACATTACGAAAGTTTTTTGTTTACAGGGTGGGTCAAGACCTGGTCACCGGCGTGAGAAAGGAATGAAAACAAACATCCCTCACGAACGATACAATAACATCCATCAGTTAAGTCAAATGGAACAGGTGTTAGGTACAGAAAAAACTAAGTGAATAAATGTTTCTCTCACCAGACTGAAAAAGACTTACCGTAATTGAGGGGATATTTTTTGTATTATGAGATCTGCAATATGGTTTCTAACTTGGTGTATAAAGTATATTTTTTTTTAGATTTGTTTGCTAAATTGTGTCATACAGTAAGGTTTCTAAATTGACGTGTGAAGTAATGTTTCTAAATTCCTGTATAAACCAAGACTTCTAAACTAATATTATGTAGCTTATGGTTTCTAAATTTATGTACTCAAGGTTTCTAAACAGACACATGAAACTGTACTCACCTCCGTCATTGTCAATCTCATCGTTACATCTGGTCTCTAGTTGGACCGAGCAGTCAGGACCGGTCCAGCCGTCAGAACACTCACACAGGTACTGCCGGTCCACCGTGGTACACATGCCGTGGCCCGAACACCCATTCACACACCCAGCTGGAAAATGGGGTAATGGGGTTAAGATTATGGGTAATGTCAAAATCTGATGGAATCATGGGTGAGTCATTTGGTGGAATCATGGGGGGTAGGCTGGCTAAGATAACTAATGGGTATAGGTATAACAGTTCATGGGTTAGGTTATTGCTTGAATAATGGGGGTATGGGTAAAGGTTAATTATGGGGGAGGGGTGAGGTAGGGCATGGGTGGGATAAATAGCAATGCTTTGTGGGTGTGGGTACGTAATGGGCACTGACCATTGTGTAGTCCCTGGTTTAATAAGGGGGGGGTGGATATGCAATGGGTCATGGGGTAGGACATGTATTACTACTACTATTTTTACTTATACTACTACTGTTACTACTACTATTTTTATTTAATCTACTACTACCACAACGATAAACACAGCCACCACAGCACTCACGTATAGTACAGTGTCTGCCGTTCCATCCCTGCACACAGACGCAAGTACCGTTGTGACACTGTCCGTGGAGATTACAACGACTGTCGCACGCCCTCTGGTCGCACCGATCACCTGTCCACCCAGCCTCACATTCGCACCCACCTTTGTCGCACTCCCCATGGACACACACAACGTTACATCGATCTGCGGAAAGAAAAAAAAAAGAGTGCGTTTGGTTAATGGATTAGTGAGTGTGTGAAAGTGTCTGGGAGAGTGCGAGAGGAGAGGAGATAAGAGTGAGAGAGGTGAGATAATGCAGGTGGAGATAATTGAGTTTAGATCAGCCCCTAAAGGTCCTGGCTGGTGATAAGAGTAAAGATTTATTAACTGATGTTTTGGTATTAACGCGTTAGGTCGACTCTGGGTCTCTCTCTCTCTCTCTCTCTCTCTCTCTCTCTCTCTCTCTCTCTCTCTCTCCTCTCTCTCTCTCTCTCTCATTATTGCCAGAGAGAAAAAATTATACACTATAACACCAACATCATTACTATAAAAACCAAACACAGGTACAGACACATGTACAAACACAGGTACAAACACAGGTACAGACACAGGTACAGACACAGGTACAAACACAGGTACAAACACAGGTACAGACACAGGTACAGACACATGTACAAACACAGGTACAAACACAGGTACAGACACAGGTACAGACACAGGTACAAACACAGGTACAAACACAGGTACAAACAAAGGTACAAACACAAGTTATTAAATACAGGTGAAATAAATATCTTCATTGACAGTGTTACCAGAAACATCAGAATATAGGAAGGTTTTAAAGCCATAAGGATAGTGAAGGTGATGCCCAAAACCGGATGTGGTAATACTGTTTATCACACCTATAATAACTATCTAATTACTGTGGTTATCTTTTCCTTTATATATTCTATTGGTGTAATATTTTACTTTATATCTCTTCTCTTTATTCTATTCTTTCTATTTCGTTATTTCGTTGTTCTCTTCTTCTTGTTCTTGTTGTTTTTTCTTTTGTTTCTTTTCTTCTTGTTCTTCTTTTTGTTGTTGTTGTTGTTGTTGTTCTTGTCTGCTTTTGTTCTTCATCATCTTGTTGATTTACTTCTTCATCTTCTGTATATTTTTCTTCTTCTCCTCCTCCTCTTCTTCCTCCCGAGCCAGGAACAATATCGGAGGCAGGTGAATGATTTATAAGACTGTGTTTCTCCACCTCGACACACTCACCACACAGTCCCAGCAGTCTCTCTCTCTCTCTCTCTCTCTCACTTTTATCACCATTTTCTCTCATATATCACCATTCTCTCTCTTATATTACCATTCTCTCTCTATTATCACCCTTCTCTCTCTCTCTCTCTCTCTCTCTCTCTCTCTCCCACCTAAAGTCCTTTCCTTAATGAACAGAACGAAACTCCTTCCCAAAACACAGGAGTGAGGAGTTCTAACTTCCGCGGAAAACCAAAAAAATCGTCGAAAATTACGCGGGAAAACCAAAAAATCGTCGAAAATTCCTTGGGAAAACCAAAAAAATCGTCAAAAATTACACGGGGAAAAAAATCGTCAAAAATTCAAAACCAAAAAATCGTCAAAATTACACGGAAACAAAAAAAAAATCGTCCAAATTACGGAAAACAAAAATCGTCAAAAATTCCGCGGAAAACCAAATCGTCAAAATTACGGGAAAACCAAAAAATCGTCAAAATTGCGAAAACAAAAAATCGTCCAAAATTACACGGAAAAACTAACCGCCAAATATTACTCTGGAAAAACATAAAAAGGGGCTAAAAGCGGGGGCGGTGGGGGAGAGGGGGGAGAAGTACGGATGGATTTCCAAATTACGCGGAAACCAAACTCCTCACTCAAAGCAAACAAGGGATAAGCCCCTAAAACTTCTAGAAAGGAACTGAGACGCGGGAAAATGTGTCCTCACCACTGAGACACAACAACAACACCACCACCATTAATTTAGGAAAGTTTCTCAGCGCTGAAGAAGGTTTGGAGAGGAAGGAAGGAACGAAGTTAGAAAGTAAGGAAGAAAGGAAAAATAAATTAACAAAAGGAAAATATTGAAGAGACGTAATTGGGAAATGAATGGAAGATCAACAGGACTTTTATTAGAGGAAAACAAATGATTAAGGGAAAAAACAGCAGGTACAAATAGGAAATAAAAGATACTGGGGAAAAAATCTTTGCATAGAAAAATATTAGGAATTAAAAAAAAATAGAGAGAAGAAAAAAGTAGAAATAAAAAAACACCAGTGATAAAAGAATAAAATTACCGAAGAAAGAATAAAAAGAGAAAAGATGGAGAAATGAAATAACCAATGAAGAAAGGAAAGACTCACAGTTGAATGATGAAAAAATAAGAAGAATGAAGAAAGAAGCAAAATAAAGAATATAAGAAAAACAGAAGCAGTGGTCTCGTGTTGATGGTTCAATCACAAAAGGAACAAGTGAGAGAGGCGGCGACCTTCAGGACCCTCGAACGCCACTCCCTGATTGGTTGGATGTGAACAAAAAAAGTAACCAATAACAGGGGACCTTCAGTGCCACTCCTCGATTGGTTGGTTCTGGAAGAAAATTAATCAATCAACACTCGGTAGGTCCTTCAGCGAGTCCTCCCACCTGGCTTTCATCTGGGACTTCAAATGTACCTTCCCATAGGACCCATACTCTCCCATAGGACCCATACCCTCCCATAGAACCCATACCCTCCCATAAGACCCATACCCGAGGAAGGGAAGGTTGGAAGACTCGTGGACAAATTAAACAGAGAGCGCATCTGTCTTGGCCATACAGGTCAAGAGAACACCTGATGAAGAATCTTTATTTAAACTTTATTTTTTTCCTTTTATTTTCGTGTTTATTTCGTGTTGCTTCCATTTTGTTCCATACATTTATAGGATCAAGGGTGTACGTATATAGTTCTGTTATTAATATAAGCTACAACGATCTAGTCTCTCTCTCTCTCTCTCTCTCTCTCTCTCTCTCTCTCTTACTCAACGGGTTACTTAATCTTACTGAAGGGGTTAATTCTTCGTAATTCATAAGATGTCATCGAACTCAAGGGGGGTAAGTTATTGTACTCATGGGGATATATCAACATACTCAAAGAAGTCACCGTACTTAATGGGTTGTCATCATACTTGAGGGAGATAAAGTCCAAGCACTCAAGGGGTTGGGGTCATTGTACTCAAGGGGTTAAGTCATCGTAGTCAATGACTTAAGTCATCGTGGTAAAGGGGTTAAGTCATCGTAGTCAATGGCTTAAGTCATCGTGGTAAGGGGTAAAGTCATCGTACTAAGGGGTCAAGTTAAGTCATCGTGGTCAGGGTTAAGTCATAGTGGTCAAGGGGTTAAGTCATCGATCAAGGGTTAAGTCATCGTAATCAAGGAGTTAAGTCATCATGTAGTCAAGGGGTTAAGTCATCGTGGTCAAGGGGTTAAGTCATCGTGGTCAATGGGTTAAGTCATCGTAGTCAAGGGTTAAAAAAATGGTTTTCATATTTTTAAACAATGAGGTGAGGAGCTGGTGCGACTTCAAGTGTGTGAGAGCTCGAGGAGGTGACACGTAATCTTGGAAGTCTTACAGACAAGTGGTCACGTGCCGGAAGTTTGGAAGCAGTTGTGAAAAGGTGTAGGAGGAGGAGGTGGAGGAGGAGGTGGTGGAGGTGGAGGAGGAGGAGGTGGAGGAGAAGAGGAGGGGGTGGAGGAGGAGGAGGAGGGGTGGAGGAGGAGGAGGAGGAGGAGGGGAGGAGGAGGAGGAGGGGAGGAGGAGGAGGAGGAGGAGGAGGAGGAGGAGGCTGGAGGTGGAGGAAGAGGAGGTGTTGGAGGAAGAGGAGGGGGAAAAAGAAGATGAGGATGAGCAAATATTGGAGGAGGAAGATGAATAGATATTGGAGGAGGAGATGTTGGAGGTCTTGGAAGAGGAAAAGTTGTTGGAGAAGGTGTTGGAGGAGGAGGAAGACAAGATATTGGAGGAGGAGGTGGAGGGAGAGAAGGTGTTTGATGTCGGTTCACTGATGAATAAAATTAGTTCCAGATGACTGACTGACTAACTGTCTGACCAACTGACTGGCTGGCTGACTGACTGACTAACTGTCTGACCAACTGATTGACTGGCTGACTAAGTGCCTCACTGACTGACTGAGTAACCGACTGACTGACTAACTGTCTAACCAACTGACTGACTGGCTGACTAAGTGCCTAACTGACTGACTGAGTAACCGACTGACTGACTAACTGTCTAACCAACTGACTGACTGGCTGACTAAGTGCCTAACTGACTGACTGAGTAACCGACTGACTGACTAACTGTCTAACCAACTGACTGACTGACTGACTAACTGCCTGACTAGCTGACTGACTGACTCCCTAATACGATACTTTGACTAGATTATCCCCTAAAACATTTACTGATCTACAACCATATCTACACCCTCACCACCCTCAACACTCCTCCACACCCTCAACACCCCTCCACCACCCCAACACCTCCACCCACCCTCAACACTCCCTCAAACTCCCTCCACCACCCTCCACCCACCCCTCAAACACCCTCCACCCACCCTCCACCCACCCTCAACACACCTCCACCACCCTCAACCTCCCCTCCACCCACCCCTCAACACTCCCTCCCCCACCCCTCAACCTCCCTCCACCCACCCTCAACACTCCCTCCACCCACCCTTCCCCCTCCACCACCCTCAACACTCCCCACCCACCCCTCCACCCACCTCCAAAATTGAGGGCAGTTTGCAGAGGCCTCAAAAACTCAGGAAGAGGACCTAGACGGCTCTTAGTGGCACTCAAGTGTGTGGAGGAGGACAACAAACAGCGTGTGATGACCCTCAACCCAAACGTTGGGTTGAGGGAAGTGAGGAGGATGAGATGAGGTGGGGTGAGGAGGTGATGGTGAGTGAGGTTGATGGGGTTAGGAGGTGAGGGAGGAGAAGTGAGGAGAGTGCAGTAGAGATCAGGGGGGAAGCGGGAGGGAGTGGAAGATGGAATGTCCATGTTACCTTGACAAATTGGTCGCTTGGCAGCTCGGACCAGTCCACCGCGCCCACACAGACAGACAGACAGACAGACACAAACAATACGAAGTGCTCGAGTAGGAAAACATTATTAAACGTTTCCCGTCGCTGCGTTGTGCTGATATGCTCTCTCTCTCTCTCTCTAACATCTTTCTATCTGTTCTCTCCTTTTCTCTCTCTTCTCTCACTCTCTCTGGGTATGTTAGATCTCTCAGTTAAAACACACAATTATACATAACACACATATAACGAGTAGTGAGGGAGGGTGGGTGGAGTGGGTGGGGTGGGTGGGTGGGGTGGGTGGGTGGGTGGGAGGTAGGTGGGTGGGGTGGGTGGGTGGGGGTGGGTGTGTGAGTGGGTGGTGTGGGGTAGGTGGGTGGGGGGGAGGAGGTGGGGTAGGGAAGAAAGGAAGAAAGGAAGGAAGGAAGGAAGGAAGGAATGTAAGGTGAGGGAGGAGAAAATAGACAGGAGGTAAGAATCAGAGGAGGAAGAAGAGAAAATAACAAAAAACGCAAAACACAAATTTACTCCAAGGACAAACGACACAAAACTGTAATTCATAACTACCTAACGATTTTAACTAACGACATGATTATTACTGTTTACTCACGTCATCAATCTTATCAACCACTGAAGGACATTAATCACCATTTTCTTTAACTTGCTAAATCAAATTCATTCATCCAGGAAAAAAGAAAGTAAACGGAAGAGGAAACGAAAAAACGGAAGAGAAACGAAAAACAGGAAGAGAAACAAAACAGGAGAGGAAACGAAAAAACAGGAGGAAACTAAAAACGGGAAGAGGAAAGTAAAACAGGAAGAAGAAACTAAAATGGGAAGAGGAAAACGAAAAAATGGGAAGAAGAAAACTAAAAACGGGAAGAGAAAACTAAAAATAAATATACACACATATACACAATACAACTTTACTGAAGGAGAAAGGACTGGAGGAGGAGGAGGGGAAAAAATATAATACACTGAATGGAAAACTTCAGGAGTGGAAAGTTTAATATCCAAGAGGTTTGAGAAAACAGGGGAAAACCCGCTAGGTTAAAACAATGAATTTTTTCCCACTACTGCTGCTCCTACCCCACCACGACCCATCCACCCCCACTACAGACCCCCTCCATCCTTCTCCACCACACAGATCCCCTCCTCTACCACAACAACAGACCCCCCACCCCACCCACCCAACCCCGTTTTCTGTGTGGCCCAGCAGAAACTCTTTATTTTTACAGGATATAACAAACCCTTTATAGTGGTCGATTTCCTTCCATCGGTGAGTGAACGAAAGAGGCCTGGAAAGATATGAGAGAGAGAGACGACAACAGGGGAGGTGAGAGCCAGGTATACGATTCAGGGAACGACTCTCAGAAACAAGAACGACCCGTACTCGTGGGTCGTTCCTTGTTTTACTCTTATATTTAATAACCTCCTAATATCACATGTCACAACGTTAGGTCACCACAACAAGAGGATATACGACCACATAATCGATATTTAATCTGACGTAAGGCCACCGTCCTCAGATTGAACTTGGGGGCAGGGGAGGGGGGCCGAGGGGGCATTATAATCCTACAACAACTGTTAGGATGTGAGTAGAGGGAGGGTGGGGGTGGTCTTGCTAATTATCTAATGACCATAACTTGTATTAGAGCGAAGATGAGTGAGTGTGGTTCAAGACAAACTGATGCGTATTAGTTTAATTTCAGATTTTATTTTATTTTTTATGTCGAGGAATTATTTTCTGGATTTGTATGAATAATATTGTAATGACTTGGTTCAGGTACACACACACACACACACACACACGCACACACACAGAAAGTCCAGATTTGCGTATAGTTTCAGATATTTGCGTTGAGTCTGTAGTCCACTGTGTTTTCTGGGTGGGATCGAGAGGAGGAAGAATTTTTTGACTATAAAACACAATGTTGGTTTCTGGTTTAAAATCCTAGATACGTCTCAAAAATTCTGATAAAAAGAATATATTTTTTCTTGGGTTTTACTTTTCTACATCAAACTTTCTTTTTTTTTGTACTTTTTTCAACCATTGAGATATTTTCATTACCTAAAGACGTATTTTATTTCCGGTCTTGAACTAAAAGTGTGTTTAGTATTTCTGACTGATGGCTAACCTAACCTAACACTAACCTAACAGTAACATAACCTCACATAACTTTCAGGCAGCGTTTAGGTGTTTAATCATCAGGTGAAATAAATTGAGATGTCTAAGCTTCAGATGATCACCATTATAGTACTTCCAGCTCTTGAGGCATGCGGGTCTCCACTTCCCTGAGTTACACATCGTTGAGACCAAACCCATAAACGAGACAACGATCCTAAGTCTCACAACTCCTGTATTTCTAATCCTTTAATTACAGGTGATGTTCCCGACGACTTTCCAATACACACACACACACACACACACACACACACACACACACACACACACACACACACAAATAAAAAAATAAACAAAACCCCAAATCCTGCAGCAAGAGATGTTTCGAATCCGATGAAACGAACCGAATTCAAAAACATAGAAATAACATACAGGCCGCTACCCCCACCACCACCACTCGTCTCTAGCCCCCACTATCACCCTCTTCCCCACCACCACTAACCCTGCTCTCCTATACACCATCACCATCCGGCCCTACCCTCCCCAAACCACCTAGAAAACAAAAAAAAATATTACGCCGTCCTATCGATGGTGTAGGACTGTAGGACTTTCTGTAGCGGTGCTTGGTAAATTCATTCCACTCTCCCCTTGACGAAAGAGCCGCTCGTAAAAAGCACGGGGATTACGACTCGGAGGAACCTCGGTGAAATTGAATCCTTGGCAGGGGTTCGATCAGTTCCGTTGTTTATGAGCGTGTGTTCAGGGGCGCCTCGGGTGGAGTAATAAGAATGTCAACTATGCTCGTGTTGACAGTGCAGGGCAGACCAGGCATAATATTAAGTCGGGGAGGTAGAGGCTGTGGGAGCTGGGGGTCTGAGACTGTGATAAAGAGGATTACTGGGAGGAGGATTGGGATAAGAGGGAGGGCTGGGAAGGGCTGAGTGAGAATGGGGTGAAAGGGCTGGAAAGGGACGGTTTGAAACAGAGTGTGGGGAGGAAGGGACATAGGGGAAGGGTTGGGAGGAAAGGAGTAGAGGGATGGTATTAGAGTGTGGGAGGGAAGTAGGAAGGGATGAAGTGCGAGGGAGGAGGAAGGGTCGATGGGTGGGAAATGGGTGTGGGAGTGAGGGTGGGGAGAGAAGTCGAGTGGAAAGGAGGAAGAACGAAACAAACTAAAATGAGAGGGGAGCAAGGAAGGGGAAACGGGAAAGAATGGGAGGGAGGCAGGTAGGACGAAAGGTGAGCAGGAGAGAGAGAGTAGCGTCCCTTACAGGTAACATCCACACAAGGTAACATCCTCTCAACACACCAGGTAACATCCTCACACACCAGGTAACATCCACACACACCAGGTAACATCCTCACACATCAGGTATCCTCCCACATCAAATGCTATCACACACCGGTAACATCCTCACATATCAGGTAACATCCCACACACCAGGTAACATCCTCATACACCAGAGTAACATCCTCACACACCAGGTAACAGCCACACACACCAGGTAACATCCTCACACACCAGTAACATCCTCACACATCAGGTAACATCCACACACCGGTAACATCCTCACACCAAACTCCTCACACACCAGGTAACATCCTCACACACCAGATGATGTCCCTCACACCAGGTAACATCCTCTCACCAGGTAACATCCACACCAGGTAACATCCTCACACACCAGGTAACATCCTCACACACCAAGTAACATCCTCACACATCAGGTAACATCCACACACACTGGTAACATCCTCACACACAAGTGATAGCATCCTCACACACCAGTAACATCCCACACACCAGATGCATCCTCACACACCCAGTAACATCCACCACACCAGGTAACTCCTCACACCCAGGTGACATCTTCACACATCAGGTAACATCCACACACACCAGGTAACATCACACACCAGGTAACATCCTCACACATCAGGTAACATCCACACACACCAAGTAACATCCCACACACCAGAGTAACATCCTCACACACCAGGCAACATCCACCACCAGTAACATCCTCCCACACAAGGTAACATCCTCACACACCAGGTAACATCCTCACACCAGGTAACATCCTCACACCAGGTAACATCCTCACACCAGGTAACATCCTCACACACCAGGTACATCCTCACACACCAGGTAACATCCTCACAGGTAACATCCTCACACACCAAGTAACATACACACACACACACACACCGGTAACATCCTCACACACGTGCATCCTCACACCAGGTAACATCCTCACACACCAGGCAACATCCCACATACCAGGTAACATACACACACACACACACACAACCAGGTAACATCCTCCTGAGTAACATCCTCCCACCAGGTAACATCCTCACACACCAGGCAACATCCACACATACCAGGTAACATACATACACACACAGCAGGTAACATCCTCACACACCAGGTAACATCCAAACACACCAGGTAACATTCTCACACACACACACACAGTCATAAAGTCAATCCATCATCAGCTCTAAATTGGTGGTTCCAACATAGAACCTTAAAAGCTGTGGATATGCAAATCGAAAACCATTAGCAACAAACTGCATATTGGACGTGAGGGTGAGGAAGGTTAGAGGGCAGGTGTGATGGGAAAGAATGTGATAGAGAAAGAAGATGTGATGGGGGGCAAGAAGATGTGATGGGGCAAGAATGTGATGGAGGGCAGAATGTGATGGAGGGAGGTGTGGGAGGGAGTGGTTGAAGAATGGTGAAGAGGGAGACAGTGAGGGAAAAGGAGGGAGGTGAACTGAATGAAGGTTATTGAGGGAGGAGAGATGAAGGAGGGAGGAGGAAGAGGGAGGATGAAGAGGAAGGGAAGGAAGAAAGGATGAGAAGTAGAGAGGTGTGGTTTTAGAATGTGGGGATGTGGGGAAGGTGGGGGCAGAAGGGATTTGGTGTGGAGATGAGATTATGATGTGGTGGTTGGTTGGGATGGGGGGAGGGAGAGTGAGTGGAGGGGGGAGGTAGTGGGGGAGAGGGGGAGTAGTGGGGGAGTGGGGGAGGAGTGTGGGGAGGGCAGTAGTTAGGGATAATTGTAGTAGTGAAGGTCAATACACACACACACACACACACACACACACACACACACACACACACACACACACACACACACACACACACACACACACACACACACACACACAGAAAAAAGGCATTATTAAGCCTAAGCCCTGTTCGTTTACATAACAAGCTGGGCGGGTGTTTCAGGGCAGCCCTGAAATATAAAGGTGGACTTTTTTTATTAAAATCGACGGAAGACTGGAAAGTATTCAGGAAATGCAAATATCAGGTGGAATGTGAAGTTGTGTATGATAAATGAGCTTGATATGGGGGGTACTCTCTCTCTCTCTCTCTCTCTCTCTCTCTCTCTCTCTAATTTGTTTGTTGTGGGGGGGTTTGGTTTGGGGTGTGTTGGGGTTTTTTGTTTGGTGTTGTGTTGGGTGTTTGTTTTGTTTTGTTGTTTGTTTTTTTTTTTTGTTTTTTTTTTTTTTTTTTGTGTTGGTTTTTTTTTTTTTTTTTTTTTTTTTTTTTTTGTTTTTTTGTTGGTTTTGGTTTTGGGGTTTGTGTTGTGTGGTTTTTGTTTGTTGGGTTGGGGGGGTTTTTGTGTGTGGGGTGGGGGGGTGGGTGGGGGGGGGGGGGTGGGGGGGTGGGGGTGGGGGGGGGGGGTGGGGTGGGGGGGTGGAGGAGAAGGAGGAGGGGGGGGCAGGATAGAGAGTGGGTAGGAGGATGGGGCGGATGATGATGATGGATAATGGGGTGGAGAGATGGGAAAGAAAGAGGAGGGCGAGAATAGAGAGAGAGGCAGGACTGAGTTGTGTAGACGACAGCTAGACACTCAGTTTCACTTTTAATTAGCATCAAGCTCCGTTGTTTAAGAAGTGCACAATGGGGAAATTAGCATCCTCCCCCTCCCCCCAGTGAAAAAATTTTAATTATTGTCAATAGGTTTGTGAGACTTTCTTTAGATCTCTATGTTAACCTCGTTCTGTGTTTATATTATTGTTATTTTATAGTTCGTCTTTATTTCTTTTCTTTTCTTTTCTTTCTTTTTCTTTTCTTTTCTTTCTTTCTTTCTTCCGGTTTCTTTTTCTTCGTTTTATTTATTTTCTTCTCTTAAACGTCCAAATTAAATCTATTACTTAACTGATATTTTATTTTTATTTATCCATAAGTAACAGACATTTATCACTTTTTATCCATAAGTAACACGCTTATCAACCTTACTCTATCCATAAGTAACACGCAACACAGCTCCTTACCTATCCTAGTAACAGTGTTTTTGGTTTGGTGTTTGGTTTGTTTTTGTGTTTTTTTTTGGTTTTGCAACACCTTACCTTCAGCACAGTCAGCACCGGTCCAGTATGGCTCACAAACACAGGCGGAGGTGTGGAGGTCATATTGGCCATGACCAGAACAGTTAGGGAGACATGTGAACACCATGTATCTACCGTGGAGCAGTCACCATCACGACAGACACACCGCCCGTCCACACACCATCCCCGTCCTCCACACGACGGGTCCACGCAGTCCACTGTAAATGAGACAGAGAATAAAGGTAAATAAATGTAATTGATACATAAAGAGGGGGGGGGGGGGGGGGGGGGGGGGGGGAATAAATGTCCTATTTAATATCAACGTTCATTTTTTCTAAAGTATTGACCTGTTGAAAATTTAATAAGACTTCGTTTTATTTTTCGCGCGTATGTGTGTGTGTGTGTGTATGTGCTCAGTGTGTGTGTGTGTTCAGAAAAAAGCAGCATGTCTATGTTGTTTATGGAGGAACCCCCTCCCTCCTCCCCACCACCGGTACTACAAGAGGTGCCTAGTACTCTCTCTCTCCTCGATTTCCATCTCTATATGCCTGTCTTTATCTCTCTCTCCCTTCCTACTTCCCTCTTTATCTCTCTGCCTGTCAATCTAGCTTTCTCCACTTTCAAATCTTAATTTCTCTCTCTCTCACTTCCTTTCATTTGTGTTTGTCTCTGTCTTTCTTTTTTGCTTCTCTGTCAATTTGTCACTGCTTGCCTGTGTTTCCACCCATCTCTTTTTTTCTTCCCTCCCCTTTTCAATGGTGTGGCACCTGAATGGCACTTGGTCTGCTGAGGTTTTATATTAGGTTAGGGAGAAGGAGGAGGAGGGGGTGAGATGTGGGGGTGGATGGGTAGGTAAGAGCAAACAGAAGAAGTGGGTAGAAAATAAAGAGAAGGGGGGTATTACAAAAAGAAAGTAAACAGGGGGGGGGGGGGGGGGGGGGGGGGGGGGGTGCCCTTCCTTACACTCGCCCTCGGTCCTACCTATAATAACAACAACAACCAGTGATCAAGGATTGGCTATTTTCTGTGAATTGGGTTTTTACAAGCCACCAGGCGGACGGCCACCTTCATCCCCTGATACCGGCGACCCTGATACCACTAGGGGCGCTTTGGGGCCCTGCACCCTTCACCTCCTGCAGGATATGCACACCAACAGCCATGGTTTGGGCGTCTCTACACACCTGTCGGTGGTTGATTTGTAGACTGGCGCGTACCTGTGTTATGTGGCTAATGTTTTTCTTTCTTTCTTTCTTATCTTCCTTTGTTTATTTTCTCTCTTTCCTTTTTTTTTTTTTCTCTTCGTCCCTCCTCTATTTTCTTTCCTTACGTGCCAGTATGTCTACCTATCCTTCTAATTTTAACTCTTCATTCTCTTTCTTTTTCATCTTTATCAATATTTCTGTCTGTTCGCCGTTGTTCTCTCTCTCTCTCTCTCCTCTCTCTCTCTCTCTCTCAATTTACCATCTCAACCAAGACAGAATACAAATACTTCAACTAAATACTATATATATAAAAAAAAAGTAGGAAAATACCAAAATTCCTATACGATTTTATATTCTACTACATAATTATACCATAGGAAAAAAAAAATTCCTATGGCATTTTATATTTCGCTTTATATACCTTCCATAAATTACGCAGGTGTAGGTAAGCAGTAATACGCAATAAACAGGTGTAGGTACGCAGGAATACGCAATAAACAGGTGTAAGTACGCAGGAATACGCAATAAACAGGTGTAAGTACGCAGGAATACGCAATAAACAGGTGTAGGTACGCAGGAATACGCAATAAACAGGTGTAAGTACGCAGGAATACGCAATAAACAGGTGTAGGTACGCAGGAATACGCAATAAACGAGAATTAAAGCAAAATACAGAATAAAAAGGAGACATAAAACAAACCTTCGATAACAGAGGAGAAATCTTCTGAGAGAAACAAGGGAATAAATGAGGAGAAACGTGAGTAAATTATAATAATTCTGGAGATAATGAAATATTTAATAAATATGTGTAAAGATGATAATAATGTGTGAAAATAATTATATAAAAGGACTCATGGTGTGTGTGTGTGTGTGTGTGTGTGTGAGATAATGAATTTCACCAAAACACATTACTACCTAAACACAAAAACAACCATTAAAAATTCAAATTGTAAAATATATGAATAAAACCTAAAATAATAATAATAATAATAATAATAATAGTAACAATTGAAACACACACACACACACACACACACACACACACACACACACACACACACACACACACACACACACACACACACACACACACACACACAAAATACTAGACATGATACCACTACCAGCACACAACACCTCATTCTAAATACAATACGAAATATACTTCATACCTACAGCGATATACCACACACCAGGCGATATATACAAGTTATACCCATATGTGTTATACTCTAAGGGCAAGTTTAACATATATCGTTTCCACTGTCGATATACCTTCAGGTTATACAACATAAAGTGAAATATACTGAATACATCATTAACGATATACATCCTGTTATAATTATTACCTACAAGACGAAATATACCAACTAAATTATGACGATATACTTACACTACATATATGACTTAATATACTATACACCAGCAATAACGATATACCTACACTACATATATGACTTAATATACTATACACCGTCAATAACGATATACCTACACTACATATATGACTTAATATACTATACACCGTCAATAACGATATACCTACACTACATGTATGACTTAATATATTATACACCTGCAATAACGATATACTTCGACCTTATAGAGAGCGATATACAGACGGGAGTTAATTATCAAAACACCTGGTGGAAAGGAACACACCTGCTGCCTCCGGGAATGACTTAACTGAGGAGATAAAGTAAATGAAAATGTAAATAAATAAATAAATAAATATGTAAATAACGAAAGACAGGAAATTAACTAAAAAATATGATTAATTGTAAATAAAATTGAAAATAAAAAAAGAAGGATTTGTGAGTATTATAAACGTAAACACACATATATACGTACATAAATGCACACCAACATACATACATACATACACACACACACACACACACACACACACACACACACACACACACACACACACACACACACACACACACACACACACACACACACACACACACACACACACACACCATTATCTAGTGTGGTAAATCACAAATTTTCTTTTAATTACAATACAGCAGGTACTCATAATTACCCCTCAGGCCAGGAGGTGGGGGGATGGCCGGGAGGGGGATGGCGGGGGGCCGGGAGGGGGGATGGCAGGGGGGAGGGGGGGATAGGGGATTATCTGCACTCGGCTGCTGCCTGGTGCAAACTTTCCTGCCCTCATTAACATAATCTCAGATAAGAGAAAACACACACACACACACACACACACACACACACACACGAGCGACCTAGTAAATTATCCTGTGCATTACATAATGAATCGTTACCTGGCCGTGCAATTACATACATATATCGTTATGTAAATTACCAACCTTTCCTTGCAATCACCATTAGTTATTGCAGCTGTAGACTAATTAAGCTATATAAAATATCTCCTTCG
Organism: Homarus americanus; assembly: GCF_018991925.1. NCBI lineage: Eukaryota > Metazoa > Arthropoda > Malacostraca > Decapoda > Nephropidae > Homarus > Homarus americanus. Next base: position 194,905 of record NW_024714181.1, read on the forward strand.
TTATTAATGCAATAACTGTTAGAGACAAATTACCCTCCAGAAATTACCTCCTACCTCATAATGCAATTACTGTTATTGAACACGATGACAGTAGAGTTATAACGATGCATAAATAACACTAGATAAATCACCTCTTCCATAGTAATGCCATAACCATTAAGACTGTAAAACTATAGACAAAATAACGGTAAATAAACCACATTATTACCGCATTACAATCACGGTTATTTAAGACCGCGTATTAATACACTAATAACGGTATATAAATCACCTTTTCTACGTAATACAGTCAACGCCAATTACACCCCCATAATTATAGCCACCTTAACAGCCCAATTACTTTAACCTAACCTAACCTAACCTAACCTAACTTAACCTAACCTAACCTAATCTAACCTTAAATCAGAGTTCCGAAAATCCTGTAAAAAAAAATTACAGCCGAGAGTATTAGAAAAATATAGCTTAATGTGTACACTGTCAGAGAGCTTAAGGTGTGTGTGTGTGTGTGTGTGTGTGTGTGTGTGTGTGTGAGAGAGAGAGAGAGAGAGAGAGAGAGAGAGAGAGAGAGAGAGAGAGAGAGAGAGAGAGAGAGAGAGAGAGAGAGAGAGAGAGAGAGAGAGAGAGAGAGACTGTACAAAATAATTAGTTTCTTCAGGAGGTTGAAACATAAGAACACGGGGCTACAATCCTCTTATCACCACAGCATAAAAATTTTATACTCTGGCTTGACCGTCTTACACACACACACACACCCACACACACACACACACACCCACACACACACACACACACAGACTGTTTTCTAATTCTAACTTAAAATTTAGATATTAATTTAAATCTATATCAAAATCTGCTCAGGGCCTCAAAAGACTCGTTTCATACATACCAAATACTAATGGGTTAAAATCTAAGGCAAAATTTGGTATATTTATTTGAGAGGGGGCGGAGGGGGCTGGGGGCGGGAGAGGGGGGTGAAGGGAGAGGGGGGAGGAAGGAGAGGGGGTGAAGGGAGAGGGGGTGAAGGGGAGAGGGAGATTATTAATTTGTATTTTACGGAATTATTCATAAATTTTCACTTTTTGCCAATACCAAAAAGTCCAGGTTGAAAATGATCAGAGAAGAGTAGTAGTCGTAGTAGTAGTAGTAGTAGTAGTGTGGTGGTAATGGTGCTAGTAGTAGTGGTGGTAGCAATGTAGTAGTTGTAGTAGTGGTAGTAGTTGTGGTAGTGGTAGTAGTGGTAGTGGTGGTGGCTCTGCCGGACACACACAAGTCGACGACAGAGGCAAAAAGGTGGGGGGGAGGGGGGGAGGAGGGAGGGAAGAGGAAGGAAGGAGGGAGGGAAGGAGTGGAGGAGGGAAGGAAGGAGGGAGGGAGGGAGGAGGAGGAGGGAGGAGGGAGGGAGGAGGGAGAGGGAGGAGGGAGGGAGGAAGGGTGGAGAGTGGAAGGTGGGTGGAGGGAACAAGACCCAAGCTAGTTATTTCAGTTGGCTGGTTGTTAACACTGCCTCACCCCCTCACCCCCTGCCCCTCACCCCTCCGCCCCTCATACCCTCCACGCCTCACCCCCTCAGATTACCTCCGACCTCGATATTTCCTTTTGATACTCTTCCTGTCTCTCTCACTTTCTCTCTTTCCTTCCAACCCCCCCTCTCCCCCTCTCTCTCTCTCTCTCCCTGGCCACCATCCCCTCACCGCCCTGAGCCATGTTTTAAAACCCACACACACTCTCATCACACTTGTTCCTTCAGCCACACACACACACACACACACACACACACACACACACACACACACCAATATCTCGGAGCTACTTACAGCATAATAAGTTATCCTTGACGGAACAAACTAATTCTTCCTCACTAGAAGACTCGGAGGAATAATAATAATAATAATAATAATAATAATAATAATAATAATAATAATAATAATAATAATAAAAATAATAATAATAATAATAATACCTGGACTTGCCGGTTTTCTTCTATAACCCGTAAATACAGTTACATAATATGATCCTGAACAAATGACAGTCTACTTACCAGTCTAAACAGTTATACAGTTCATTAACACTCTATATGGCTAATAATCCTTATAATTATGACAGTCACTTACCAGTCAACACATCTTTTAACACTTAATGACGTCACCAGTTAACACATCTCTTAACACTTAATGACGTCACCAGTCAACACATCTCTTAACACTTAATGACGTCACCAGTTAACACATCTCTTAACACTTAATGACGTCACCAGTCAACACATCTCTTAACACTTAATGACGTCACCAGTTAACACATCTCTTAACACTTAATGACGTCACCAGTCAACACATCTTTTAACACTTAATGACGTCACTAGTTAACACATCTCTAAACACTTAATGACGTCACCAGTCAACACATCTCTTAACACTTAATGACGTCACCAGTCAACACATCTCTTAACACTTAATGACGTCACCAGTCAACACATCTCTTAACACTTAATGACGTCACCAGTCAACACATCTCTTAACACTTAATGACGTCAACAGTCAACACATCTCTTAACACTTAATAACGTCACCAGTCAACACATCTCTTAACACTTAATGACGTCACCAGTCAACACATCTCTTAACACTCAATGACGTCACCAGTCAACACATCTCTTAACACTTAATGACGTCACCAGTCAACACATCTCTTAACACTTAATGACGTCACCAGTTAACACACCTGGGGTACAAAATGACAAGTCACTTACCAGTCTGACAGTGGTCGCCCTTCCAGCCAGGTTGACATACACAGGTGCCGTCCACACAGGTGCCATGCCCATGACAGTCTGGCACCTCACAGTCAGTATCAGGTATGTCACACTCCCGACCCTTCCAGCCCACCTCACAGTGACACAGTCCACCGCCGTATGTGCCGTGGTTACTACACAACACTGGACAAACACCTATACGTGGGGAGAAGAGATGATTGTTAGGGGAGATGTACAGTACGTGGGGAGAAGAGGCTAAGGGGTGATGTAGTTGGGGAGAAGAGATGAAGTTAGGGGTGATGTAGGTGGGGAGAAGAGATGAATGTTAGGGGAGATGTACAGTACGTGGGGAGAAGAGGCTAAGGGGTGATGTAGTTGGGGAGAAGAGATGAAGTTAGGGGTGATGTAGGTGGGGAGAAGAGATGAATGTTAGGGGTGATGTAGGTGGGGAGGGGAGACTAAGGGGTGATGTAGGTGGGGAGAAGAGACGAAGTTAAGGGTGATGGAAGTGGGTAGATTACAATACAATAAATTAACAGCAAATACAGTAATTGCAGGTACAGAAAAACCTTTATAAAACCTGTACTGTAGAAATCGGGAAATTATAAATCCAATTAAAATGTTTACTTCTGGAAATAAAACAAGAGTTAAGTTAATAAGCATAAGGGTTAGGTTAGGTTAGGTTTGGTTAGGTTAGGTTTGGTTAGGTTTGGTTAGGTTAGGTTAATGAAGAACACTAGATTGGCTATAGGCACTTATTGTCACCATGCATATAAGGATCAATTCACTGTAACAGATTTGTCAATATATATATAGTGTGTGTATGTGTGTATGTGTGTGTGTGTGTTTAGGTATCGTCGTACTCGGGGCGTTAAGTTATCGTACTCTACCATGTTCAGAGGATTAAAGTATCGTACTCAGGGGGTAGACACTGTAATATTTTCCCGGTATAAAAATCCTGATACTCGAGGGGGTGAGCCATCGTACTCAGCAGGGGTGGTGTTATCGTACTCAAGGGGTTATATACGTTATCATCCTCTCGCAAAAATAACGCGGTAACTACGCCCAGAGTTTGGTTATAACGTAGAGTTCTTACTGAATGACGTAGTGTGTTTACGTTAAGAGAAGTGTTGGTCTACTGGGGTCACGGTAAAGCAGCGTTGTGGTTCTGGTGTTGTATCCAATGGCGTGTATGTGTGTGTGTGTGTGATGGGAGGGGGAGTGGGGGCTGACACCATCCAGCTGAACTAAAAACACCAATCCCACCATCCCTCCCCCACTCTTCTAGTCTCACTCTCCCCTCTTTCCTACTCCCCCCTCCCTCACCTCCCCCCACAACCACACCCCTCCCATATTCCCCCTCACCTCCCCGTATTCCATGAGATCCTCCTCACCCCCCCCACCACCCACACCTCCTCAAACCCCCCACTACCCATTACCTTCACTCTATTCACCCACATTTCACTCTTACTCACTCCACACACCTCCTCACCTCTTTCCAACACCTCCAGCGTAAGTAAATAAAACCTTCACAAAACACAAGGCTCGATAATCCCCACCATCCAAAATATTAGAATGAGTGGATGGGGGGTGGGAGGGTGGAAGGGGGGCATGGAGGGGTGAGGGTTGAGGGGTGGGCGTGGGTTTAAATAGAAAGTTAAGGGTTCGTGCCGGAGCTGTAGCCTGTTGGATCATGGGTATTGTCCAGCAGGACCAGCCCTCACGTACAGACACACACACGCACGCAATCTGGTCACTGTGTTGGTATAATGGTGAGATGGGGAGATAGAGAGGGGAAGGTAGTAAATCCTATATGATAAAATGCAGGAAAGGAAATTGGAAGGAGGTGGAGAGGTAGAATGAAGGAAAAAGGGGTGGGAAGGAGAGAGGAAAGGCATGGGAAAGGGAAGGAGGAGAGAGAACGAAGTAAGAATGTTAAAGGAAGGAGATGGAGTAGGAGAGAAGTGAAGAGGGAGGAGAAGGAGGAGGGAAGGACACACACACACACACACACACACACACACACACACACACACACACACACACACACACACACACACACTACCTTCACAAAGACAACAACAGCTGATCGCGCGGAGAAAATTACCAAATGTCAATTCACAAAATTGACAGTAAATGAACACACACACACACACACACACACACACACACACACACACACACACACACACACACACACACTTGAATGAATTTTCAAGACGGGAGAAAATGACAGAAGATGACAGATGATGACAGATGATGAATGCGACAATTGAATGAACTCCCAACGACAGAAAATGACAGGGAACGACAGAAAGCGAAGGAGGGGAATGAAAACTGGAACCAGGCATCAAAAATAAAATGACTTCTCGAGTGTTATGGTGAGAGAGAGAGAGAGAGAGAGAGAGAGAGAGAGAGAGAGAGAGAGAGAGAGAGAGAGAGAGAGAGATTTTTCTGTTAATTTCTTTGTCTTTTCTATTTTCTCTTTCGTTCTTTCCTATATATTTGGTTGTTTTATATTTCTCTCTTTCTCTGGTCTTTCTCTTTCTCTGTTTATCTCAATTATTCCCCTCCCTCTTTCTCTCTTTCATTTCTTCTTTATTCTCTCTCTCTCTCTTCCTCGTATCACCCCAATTACCAATATTAAGCTTTACTTTCATCCCATTAAAAGCTGCTTAAGAACCTCCCCGCTCTGGCCATTAAGCTTCTCGTTAAGCTTATTGAAACAGGTGTCATAATATTCCAATTATCTCCATTAACTTCACTTTAAAACAATTAAGGGTCATGTTAGGGGTTCAAAGTTGGCACCATGTGTGTGTGTGTGTGTGTGTGTGTGTGTGTGTGTGTGTGTGTGTGTGTGTGTGTGTACTTGTTAATACCACTGAGAATATTCCTCACTATCTTCCTCACATTTCAATTTTACAACTGTCAAAGGCACAACGAGAATACTTCCAATATCACCCTATGCAGGTAGGTACGGGGAGGGGGGAGGAGGGGAACGGGGAGGAAGAGGGGAGGAGAGGGGGAGGGAAGGGGAGGAGGGGGGAGGAGGAGGTAAGTGTTCAGGTACGCCTTCAACCTTTACATTTCCCTCATTAGTGAGTCTCTCACCTCACAGGTGTTCATTAAAGACTCTTATATGCGTCTTACCTTCTGCACCTTCATTAACAAAGTCCAGGTTTGTTAGGTGTGTGTGTGTGTCTTTTGTATGCTTTTAGTGCTACACCATCTCATATCAGCGATCTCCACCAGCTACTATGAAAGAGTAGAACCCTCGTCGTTAAGGTAGAATGTGCTGTCAAACACATAATGAAGATCAAAACTCCTCCCTAAAACACACGCCACACACACACACACACACACACACACACACACACACACACACACACACACACACACACACACACACACACACACACACACACACACACACACACACACACACACACACACACACACGGCAACTTGCTATACTGAAAGAACTCGACACTTGCATACAAAAACTTCATCACGAGATTCTACTTTCCACAACCAGAGAAGATAAGACACTACCTTACTATATATATATAAACTAGTACAGCTAATACTTAGGTAATTTATTATATCTAATCACCTTCCCCATCTTAATGACGAAAAAAAATATACTAAAAACAAAAGAAAAATATTTAAGTTAGTTACCCCTTCACGTGTATATTTCTGAGACCATTTTCTTTCGTCGGTGAAAATTACGTAAACAAACAGAGATCGGTTGGGATGTAATTTTGCCATGACACACAATAAAAACATCGCCAGACGAACGCTTGACTGTCTTCTGCCTGCATTGGCGTTTGTTTTGTTTACGATAATCTGAATATTAACTACAGGGGATCGGGAACCACGTGTCACTCACAAGAAGAAAACAATCACTAAGACTCGTGGAGAGGATACTAGCGTGTCAATAGCAGATATCAGCTGCTACTAGTCAATACCAGAATGGGAGTGAAAACAACTAATTTCAATAGTCATAGTAAATCATTCAATAGCAAAATTGATTCTATTTATCGTTCACATCATCCAGGAGAGAGAGAGAGAGAGAGAGAGAGAGAGAGAGAGAGAGAGAGAGAGAGAGAGAGAGAATCATTGACCAGTTTCTTTACTAACTTGTCTACCTATATATTGGCTCTCGATAATGAAGTCAAGGACCATAAGAACCATAACGACGCGCTAATACACGAGTCCTCCATCCTTAACGACAGTGTTGGATAGCTGGATCTTGTCCCCCTCCCCCCACAGTGACGCCATACGCATATCGTGACAGAGGTTGTATCTCCTACCTCCTCCCTTCCCCACTCACTTCCCTCTCACCTCACTCACCTCCCTCTCACTTCACTTTCCCCACCCTCATCCCTCTCCACCCACCCACCCATCCACCACCTCACCCTCCCTCAGAGACTATGTTAAACGTCCAATCAGAACATCACGCAAGGGAAGATTCTTCAACCTGATTGGCGGGAGTCGCTTAGGTGGGCGTCTTTGTTAAAGCCTCCTTATAAAATTACCTTTAGATAAACCAGGTAACTCGTACCGGCTCATAATATTAATGGCACTGATAATGGTGAACGTAG